>NW_009732050.1:0-3693 GCF_000703405.1 Apaloderma vittatum | reverse complement strand
GCTCCATAAATCACCAGTGTTGCAACTTTCCAGGGGGCAGCGATAACAGAGTCAGACACACTAAAACAGAGTTATTTCATCTGATCAGGTGTGACACATGGCACCACCTTAGGGTGGAGGAAATGCCCTTGGGAAAACTATGATGCTTAACAAAGGGTACATGGTGAGGGTGAATCACCTCCTGTTCTGTGATGATGGGCTGACCAGGGGCAGCAGTCCCAGCTTTTCGCCCACACCTCCGTTCTCCCTCGTTTTACCCAAATTGAGCACCTCCCACCATGAGTGCTTCCCTCCTGCTGTCCATCTACTCTGAAAGAGGTCTCCTCCCTCCCAGTGGGATTAAACCCTGTCTTGTTTGCTTGGTGACAAGTGATGTGCGCAGTAGGCAGAAGGCTCCTGGCCGCCTGCCTGGCATCTTCACACCAAATAGTCCCTCTCCTGGTGTGCCAGTAATCAGTCACCATTTTTTGTTTTTCCGCTGATGTTTATCACCATTTAAATAGCCTTCTAGCCTGAGATGTCCTGGGGGGTTTCTGGCTCTGCTGCCTCACACTTGGTGAAATTAAATCCTGTAGGATCATGTCCTCGTAGGAAAATGGTGTAGGTTCAGCTAAATTGGTTTAGAAATTGTTTTGAACCCACACAAGACTTTCTGTGGCCCTTTAGTTTTGACTGGAGCACTTTCTACATACGTGGCTTGGTGTATAATATACTTAGACAAGAAAGTGTTTATTCACTTCCACAAGTAAAGCACCAAATCCTGTGTCTGGGGCAATGTTTTTGACTACAGTGGGCAAATTCCATATTTAACTCAGCGTGTGTTTTCAGGCCTTGTAGGTTTAAGGACCAGACTGAAGATGCCTTTAATCAGGAAGCAATTAATTGCACAAATTTCCTCCTTGCAGTCAGTGTAGTACTCATCCAGGTAATACTCCCTGTGAGGCAACAGCTCATGCCTGTGCACTACTTTTATTACTGTATATCTCTGCTAATTAGTTCCTGTTGGATGGTAGGCCAGGTTGCTACAGGGGCTTCAGATAAAAGGTACAATCAGTTAAGACAATCTAAAGTTAGACTGAAGAAGAAAAACAAATGATTTTTTTTCCTGTTGATCTCTTTTTTTTTCCCCTTTGTTATTTCTGAAGAAAACTCACAAGCAAGATTCATGTTTCTGATGGATGTCAGGGCCAGGTTTGCAAGGACTGTTCCAGCACCTTTATGTTGAGCACACTTGTTGGGAGCTTTTTCCAGAGTACTCTGTTGCTCACCCAAGACCAGTCCCAAGGAGGAAACAACTAGTTTCCCACCTCCATCCAGAAGATCACAGTACTGGTTCTCTCTCAAAAATGATGCTCAGCTTCACTTTGAGAGATGTGTACTAGGGCAGAGAGAGCTGAGGGGATGTTTAGCCCCCATTGACAGTCCCTGGGGCAGCACATACCCTATGTCTCACAAAACAGGAGGGTAAAGCTTCAGCTGACCCTCTGCCCCACATTCAGGTCAGGGCCATTTCCCCTGCTGCTGATGTTGACACCAGTCTTGTCTGCTTTTTCAAATACGAGCCACACATCCTTCCTGTCCTACATATTGGCTAGAAATGACAAACTCCCTCATTATGCTGTTATAATTTACTAGCAGAAACCTTCCTATCTGCACAACCAACTCTTCATGTTTGACTATTATAATTTTATTTTCAAAGTTATAAATAACACATTAGCCTGGTTTATGTGTTCATGCAAGTCAAGCTATAAACTGGCAGATGAATGAAATTAACTATCTCCAGAATTCACATTCCTGTCACTTATTCAATTATTTGATCAACATAATTGCTTAGAGCAAGAGCTAATTGGAAAATGACATGCATTTACCCTCTCTATAGAGGAGGAGAGGCTTATCGGGTATTTTACTGCAGGCACTTTCATTACTTCCAATATTCTGGAAGAAACAAAGTTTTTAAACAAGCTGGGCCCAAACACACAAATCTTGTTTGCTAGCCAGATGCTTTCCAACCCTTAAAATTGTTCCAATATTTTGAGATGCAAGGGTTTAAACATGTCTATACTGCAGTGCATACTATTACTTTGGCACACGTGCATGGGAATCGCAAGCCAGGCTTGCCTCCGGGATTCTACAGCACTATATTCGTCCTTGCTTCTGTATATCTATATTCATGCTGGTGCTGCAGCTGTATGTGTTTCGTTCTGCCTATGACAGTCTCCCATCGCTGGGAGGTGATACAGAGAATATCAGCCAGCTGAGGCAGGAGAGCCTCTCAGGAGCAGGAAAAGCAGAAAGTGTTTTTTTTGTTGTCGCTGATGTAGAAAAGACTGTAATGCCCCACCTTGCCAGCTCAAACCCTCCATCGAGGCCACAGTTTGAAACACTGATACCTTTGGAATGATGTTTAGTTTCTCGCCTCACTCAGATGTTTTGATTAACATTGTGACTCTGCACACCTACGTCTGTGCACTTTGTTATTAAATGAAAATCTAAGAAGCCAGTGCCAGAACAGAGGGATGGGGATGGAAAGGAACAGGAGGTAGGAGACTCAAATCCTAAACCAGTCCCTGTTTCCATTATTAGCTCTAGCATTGTTTGAGGTTGGAATATTTAATTTGTTTAAGTAAGAGACAAGCAAGCACTTTTCCAGCCTGTGTGGAGGAGGAGGAGGAAGCTCATCTATCAACGCCAACAGTTTGCAGCCTATTGTCTGCAGGCCCTAAGGGCATCTGTGTGTTAGCTGTAGGGGAAAGGGAGCTACAAAAATCGAGCGTGTTGTCAGTTGCCTTAAATTCATGACAGATGGCCTGCACCTTCTCTGGAAAATATTGGGGTCCACAAATTAAAATTGGGTAAGCCCCAGCATGTTCGCCTCCTGCTGTTCATGAGCAGTTCAAGCATCAGGTTTGGGCTGCTTGAAAAGACTCCAAAAGACTCCAAAAGTGGTCCATGGTGCATGTGAGGGCTGAAAAACCATGCTGTGCTGAATCATGCCCCCCGAGCTGTCGTTGTGCTGCTAACACTGCACAAGTGGTACAGGATAGCTCTGGGAAACTCACCGTACTGCATCCACTGTGTCCTAGGGACTGGTACTGTCTATATTTGATGAGAAGTGGTTAACCAGGTAAGTAATTATTTAGTTCATCCAAGAAGAGATTAAGAAATGAGTACAGCACAGCCTATTTGTACTCGTACCAGGACAATTCTGAAAATGGAGGTTTGTTAAGGTGGGAAGCAAAAGCACACAATAAGAGAATAAAAACCAGCCCTACCATGGGTGGCTGGGGAGCCTGCAGTGCTTGTGTAAGTGGCCTAGTGGTCCCTGGGGGAAGAAAAACTGGATCCGTTAAACTACTTGTTAGCACAATTTTGTTGTGCTGCTTAACGATGATGTCACGCAGTTTGGAAAAAGAGGGGTGCTGAGGATACCGGGTGCCATTTTTTTTCTACGAACAGCTTTGCTATGCACACGGCGACAGCAAACGGAAAACGAGGACGATGCCGAGGTTTGGAGTCCCGTGAGTGACAGTCAGCCCCCGAGTGTGATGCTGTGACGGGCGAGCTCTGACTAATGGTATAGATCAGTAACCTGATGGCACTGCACGACATCTCATGTGGAAAATGCAGGCTCCTTTGTTGCCAGCTCTAGGGAGATACTCCCCCGGAGCTCAGCCTGGCACCCCGCCGCCCTCC
>NW_009732049.1:0-4172 GCF_000703405.1 Apaloderma vittatum | reverse complement strand
GCCCATTTCTCCAGCCTGTCAAGGTCCCTCTAAAACAAACAAACAAAAAAAGGACAAGACCTGTCACGCATTTCTCCCATCCTCCTCAGTTTTTCTGAAGGTGACAGCTGCAGGCTGCACCCAGCTTTGGGCACTGCACTTCCAGCAAGATGTGGATTCGGATGGAGAACAGAAGACGCTAAGAACGCTCAGGAATGGAGAGCCATGAGATTGGGCTTTAAAAAGGAAAAGTTATCTTTCAATGCATGAAAGTTTGCAAAGAGGAAGAGACTTAAATGAACAGATTATTATAAGAAGTGATTATGTGATTAAGCCGGAGCGAGGCACATTTGGATTACATGTTGGGATAGACTTTAATTGTCAAGATAGTCAAGCACTGGCAAGATCTTCAAGTATGTCAGAGTAAAAATAACAGAAAACATTTACAATATTCGTAACAGCATGTATAGACTCATAGCATCTACTGCTTGGAAAGGGAAAAAAATCACTATTAGCTGCTAAGGGAGAAAAATCACTATCAGATGGTAAGGAAAAAAAATCACTATTAGCTGGTAAAGAAAAAAAAAATCACTATTAGCTGGCAAGTCCTTCTCTAAGCACCACAGAAGGAAAGCTCAAGCTCAAAGCTGTAAGGTAAGCGCAATGATTTGAAGAACCTTCACTAGCTCACAGACATTCGCCAAAGAGAACAGCATCACAAGGCAGCAGACACACTCTCATGCCGTACTGGTGCTAAGCAGATGATGGATACAATTTTTTTTAAAAAAAAAAAAAAAATCAATAAATAAATCTCAGTGTACCAACCTGTGCTATATTTTTGTTGAGAAGGTATACTCCATATTCAAACTGCAGCTTCTCCCCTCCTTTTGGATATAAAGGGAATCTGATGGAAAAGAAAAGAGGAAAAAGAAGTATTTAAGGTTTTCACCTTATCGTTCAGATGCTGAAGTAAACTTTAAAAAGCCACAGATTCTTTTTCTGAGAAGGTAAAGGTTCAAAAAGCCTCCCTGGCTGACTTCTCCCAGAAAGCCCCTATGTAGGAACCTCTCTGCAACGACCGGCAATCGGCCTTTGAAAAACTGATGTCAAAATGCAGCTGGTGAATTCTGTTTTCTCAGGTAATTTAGGTTTTCCCAAAGATGCTTTAGGACTCCCCCAGCGCCGCAACACTCGTCTCACGACGCGAAGCACATCGTGACACCACATCCCACGTTCTCCCTTTGCACTCAGCCGTCGGCGTCTGGTGAGCTGCTTTACAAATAGAAATGATCTTTTAAGAAAGGTGCTTTCCTGGTGATTGAAAGAGTCCAGATCTCTTCCAGCACCCGAGACTCACCCTCACACCAGAGAGGACGCAATCCCTTCCAGCGAGCTTCACCCGCGCACCAAAGGCTCAGGCCTGTCCCAGCACCACCATCACAAATACAACGCTCCTCAGGTTTATTTCTCCTATTAATAAAGCATTTTGCACCTTTTGAAATACCCAGGCGTCGCAACGAGCTTACCATAAAGCAGCCCAGCCTACTGCTGTCTTACCTGTGAGCTCAGAGAACCACAACCCTGGGCCCTGCAGGGCTGAAAAACTGTTTTGGCAGCTCGCGCTGAAGACTATAATGGAATCACTGAATCATTAAGGTTGGAAAAGACCTCTAAGATCAGAGTCCAACCATCAACCCAACACCACCATGACCACTAAAACATTTCCCCAAGTGCCACGTCTACAGGTTTTTTGAACACCTCCAGGGATGGGGACTCCATCACTGCCCTGGGTAGCCTCTTCCAATACCTCATCCACTCTTTCAGTAAAGAAATTTTTCCTAATATCTAATCTAAACCTCTGCCAGCAAAACTTGAGCACACAACATTCTGCATTCATTCTAGGAATCTTTGCTCAGGCAAAGCCCTCCTCAAACAGTTCTGATATTTGCAGCCTGCCTTTCTTGGGATTGCCTTTTGGCTCTTCCTTTACCAGCAGAGGTGACGAGGTCATCCCAGGCAACAGAGGAATCTTAGTACAATCTAAAAAAATATTAAAATAATCTCTATTTATGGGAACGCCACCATGAAATGAGCTCTTTGACTTTTGGAGAACCATATGTTCTGTAGCTCCTCATCAAGACGTCGGGCGCGTTATCTGCCCGAAGCCCCCGTTACATCCGAAACCAAAGTCTCTCTCAAACAGAAGATAACAAATACGGGAGATGGATATCTACTAGAAACAACACACATTCCAGAGGGGCTATTACGCAAAGTGTATTTTCTCATCCATCAGCCCCACAGCAGAGCCCATTTGCAACTTTTAAGGAGAATTATATAGCGCCATTAAAGCTAAAGGTGAAGAGGTCATGATCGCAGCAGATCAAATATTAAGACGTCAGCTTTTATGCTACCTTCAAGCTCACTAGGTCACCTCAAGCTGACAAATATAAAAAAGTCACTGCGGATAGTCTACATTTAGGTCACCTTGCTTAACAGATCTATAAATCCAGCTAGTTCCCCGAGCAAGAAGAAAAAAAAAACAACCTTTCAAAATGAACACACGCTGCAAAAATGCCGATGACGCGTTATCCTAAGTGTAAAATACAAATCAAAAGGAATTCATTCTGAGAGCTACAATTACCCAAGCCAAACAGAGCAGGACTGAGGTTTGAAGGACACCCTTGCAATTAACAGGGTAAAGTTAACTCAAGCTTGACAATAAAAGCACCATTAGGAACACAAGCCGTGTCTCACTAGTAGAAAGCATTTTGTTAAGCCATGAGTAAAGGGAATCTGCTCTCAGAGAGCACTTCGATACACACAGCACAGAAAAAGAGAATAAAAACCTGTTTTATGGTGCTCGCTACCAGCTCCCCCACGCAATTTCTTTTAAGCAGGGAAGATGAAGCTTTTCTGTTTAGCACGCTGGTCCCGCTTCTTTGCCAATATTCACGTTCCTGTCCTCAAACTTCCAACTCCCACTTATTAATCTTGAAAGACTCTGAACTACAAACATCCTCGTGTCAGCTTTCATAACGTCACCACTTACATGAAAGTCTTGAAAAATGTCAGAGGACGCCTTTGCATGCGCACACGTAGGACTTGGGGAAAAACGTTACCAACTTTCCCGTCTCTCTCTTCGTGTGTTATCGTGCTTGCCCATTAAGGCTGGTCACAAGCAATAAACTCGAGAGGAACCTTGACATTTTCTTCAGCGAGTATAATTGAATGCAACTTGAACTGCTGGCTCCCTACGTGAAATTCTTCTGGCCTGCTCCTCAAAAAAGCACGGCCGTCAGCTAAATCTCTCCTTTTGGCATGCTGCAACAAGTTCAGTCTGCTGTGTAAGGTTGTCGTTATACCGGCACCAAAAAAAAATATATATATTCAAACTGCTATTTTAGTATTTTTATAATCACAAAGTACTCGATAAAATGTGAAATGGCATCTGTCTGACCATTCTACTCCAACGTGCACCTTCCTTGTTTCCCTTCTTGCTGATATGTTTGGAAAAAAACCCCACAAAATGCATTAAGCTCTTTTAAAGCAGAACTTACAGGATACTTACTGCAAGATGACAAATTCAAAGGACTAAGTAGGATGTGTTTAGTTGAAAGAAGAAAAGAGCCACAAGCTACAGGTGCCTGTTGTGTAATCACCAGAAGAGACCACCTGCGAGCTGCTACCAAGTAGTAGGAACCTTGTTCTGAGCACACTCAGAAGTTGAGCTCTGCTCCTCCTTGGAGTAATTCAGTGTGTAGTCCAGTGTGTAAAATTGTTAAGATGCAGCCCCAATGCACTCTGAGTTTACACAAATGTTAAATTTCTCTCTCTAAAGAGTACACTGCTCTGCTGGCGTATTTTTTTTTCCCAGTGGCTCATCGAGAAGATCTTTGTTCAGAGAATGTTAACTTGATGTAAGAAAAAACCGGACACTGTTTAGTCACTTGCTTGTTCCTGCACCTCCTTGTTTCTGCTGTGCTCAAGGCTACTCCTGCTTCACTTCTGACAGCGTGTCAGCAACGACGAGCCTGTGCTGGGGAAAAGCACAAGGACTGGTAGTGACAAAGGGAATAAAAAGCTACTGGGCACATGGAATCACAGAAACTGCAGGGTCAGAAGGGACTTTGAAAGATCCCCCAGTGCCACCCCCTGCCAGAGCAGGGTCACCCAGGGCAGCCCCACAGGAACGC
>NW_009732048.1:0-4599 GCF_000703405.1 Apaloderma vittatum | reverse complement strand
GGGCTTTTCCAACCTGAGTGATTCTGTGACTCAGACTCCACACTCTTGCCATTTAATTTGTCTGCAATTCTGTGAACTTCCTCCTGTTGTGCTGTTCAGGTAAGGTGAGTTGGTTCAAAGGCCTTGAGTGATGGAGCCAGGTAAAGTAAGAGGGAAGACAGAAATGGGAGATACGAATGGAAACACATCCTCGGGCACTGGGGAGCTGCTCGGTTGTCTTGGTGTCTCGTCACTCAGCGCTATTCAGATACCTGATAGGCAGCCAGGTCGGCTTACTAAAGCCAGAGTCGAATCAGCCAGCAGAAGGAGTTGTTCTGGGTTAGAGAGTCGAGTGGACACCCTGGGGAGCCAGACACACCTCAGAATGGATGAGGGGAATGGGGGACGCAAACAGCTCAGAGCCGAAAGAGAAGTCTGTGCATTTTGAGAGCAATGAGTTGATCTGATGGCAACCACCTGCAGTATCTGTCCTGCTGCAGCGCTTGTGTGTGTAAACCTCTAGGCCCGAACGTGTCATCCTCACCTTTTCTCAAAGAAGATACAAAATCCATTGTCTTCCAGAAAGAAGCGGTGTCTTTGGGCGAGAAAGGGCCGTCATTTTGTGTTCCTGGCCCTGTTTTGGTTTGTTTTCTTTTCCTTCTACTTTTTTTTGCACATCAGGCTGCATAATGATTGTGGACAGATTACGGTGTGAGAGTTTCAGGTTCTGAATATAGGACACGTTCCTGAGCGGAGTCCACATAAAGCAGCCACTGCATCACGGAAACTGAATTTTTTCTTTTTGTGAAAATCATTATTGTACAGTAGCGGCTGCCTGTTAGAAGTTCAAATCTTTCTGACCTAGAATTTCACCTGCCAGTTCCCAACCAGTTGAATAGGTAACTGGTAACACGGCCCTTTGTGCGAGGGAGGGGTTGGTTTCTTGCCTTGTTTTGTAGGGTGACAGCAGGGTGATAGTGCTGGTCTGTGCTTTGAGTATTGAGTTCAAAATGAGGTGGTCAGGAGCATGGCTAGAAATGGGAAAGAAGAATCAGGATGACTTTTTTAGGTCTCAGCTTCACAAAATTCCTCATGTTCAGGGTTTGCATAAGTGCATCCTAAACAGAGTTTATAAAAATTGTAGGACCTTACCGACTTTTTTATTTTTATTATTTTTTATTGCCGTTCCTGCAAGGAGCTCTGGGGCTGGGAGAGAGGCAGGACTGCTCCTTTTGGCAGCACCGAGCCCTTCGCCTGACTCAGCCGTGTTGTGAAAACTCACCCCTAGGTAATAATGTTCACGCTGCAGGTTGACTGACGGTTCTTCAAATAGTAGCCAGAAGGGAGTTACCAGCTGTGCGCAGTTTGTTTTCGTAGAGTGGCCTTGTCTGTTTTCTCCGTGTGGTGTTTTGAAACAGATACTTATTCTATTCTAATCGTGTTGCTGCACGAAAACGTTCTGCAGAAGGATTACATGTGCAGGGCGGACCTGGCTGGGAACTTGACTTTGAGCAAGTGGGTGAGGAGCCACAGAACCTGGAAAAAATTCCTATTTCAGCCTCTGGGTCAGTCTGCCCGTTGGATTTTGGGAGGTTCAGAATCACAGAATCACAGGATGTTGGGGCTGGAAGGGACCTCTGGAGCTCACCCAGAGCAGGGTCACCCGGGGCAGCCCCACAGGAACGCGTCCAGGCGGGTTGGAAAGTCTCCAGAGCAGGAGAGGAGAAGAACTTTCTCCTCATGTTGAGGTGGAACTTCTCATGTTCTAACTTAAACCCATCGTTGCTTGTTCTATTGCTGGGCAGAACTTCGCTAAGTGAGCAGAGCCCCCCGACGGTTCCACCCCACGAACAGCCGATGATAAAAGTTACAGCCGCCGTGACCTTTTTTTCATTTTCTCTGTGTATGATGGTGCAAAGTCCTGGCAGGTTTTTACTATTTTTTAAAAATTAATTATTCAAGTACTGCACAATTTATTTTATTTTTTCCTTCTTGCTTTGTGGGCGATATTAGTAGCACTTTTTGATGTACTCACAAAGGTTTGGACCCAGACAAAAACGTATCAGCTTTTACATCCGTTTCCCTTGTGTCTTTCTAAATGGATATTTTAACGTGGTGGTGCTTTTTTAGACTTTGTGAATGAAATGTCTCTGTTCAGAAATTCTCATTCATCTCTTTCTTCCCCAAAAAGAACTTCTGACCCATTCTTCAGACCCTTTTTTAAGAATTCTGCTAGGTTGTTCTTTGTGCTGATACCTCAATTTTTTTCCTAACATTTGTTTAGCTTGAAAATGTAATCAAAGGTCCAAACAATGGTGAGAAAGGTTTTAATGTACTGAAGCTAGAAGTACTAAAAATCTGTGAATATTTAATGCTATTTGTTTCATTGCATTTAAATTGAAACAATTTAGAGCTAATATGCTGACGTGAACGTTTGCCTGTTGTTTGCACACCAGTCAGAAGTTAACCAGGAGTTCCATAGTGGAGTTTCTTCTAGAAAGCTGGCTTTAAAATAAAGTTCCTAGAAATACTAAACCAGCTTAAAGCGTAAAAGTAAGCGGGAAATAACACTTTAATCCTAGTTAATCCACATTATTGACCTGTGTACTCTGAAAGAAAAATAAAAATATAATTATGCAGTCCTTTAATCATCTGTGTGGAGCTGGTTATTCGTGAGAGAAGTCTGATCCGAAGATTAGCAGCTGTGCTGGGTTTTGACATTTCTGAGGACAGGTTAAATAGATTTATGTTTTGTTTTGGGAGGAGACCGCCTGCTTCTTAACTTGGTTTGTTTGTTTGTTTTTTGGTTTTAGATCCCATTCCTAGGTCTGAGGTGGATCAGATGGTGGTAATACAATGGAATTCCCAGTGTAAATCAAAAGTAGTGTTTCAGGGAGTTACGGAAGCAGAGACATTTTGCTTGGTTTACTGAGTAATTTGTTGAGATTGCTTTTTAATATAGGTTTTCCTTTTTTTAATTTTCAGAACATCTCCCTAACGTTTTGAGGTGTGTTTATGAACTTGTCACTACGCAAAATCCAAACAGAGCTTCTGCTTATTTTTAGAGGAAAACAAAACCTGCCGCGTTCAGAAATACTCTGCAGGCAGGTGTCAGAAGCGCAGAAGCAGCAGTGGATGAACCATAAGGTTTGTTTTCTGCTCGGAATTCACATTATAGAGTCACAGGGATGGGAGATTGCCAGGCTGCTCTCTAGAAAATAGCTTTCACAAAAACGTGGGGAGGGAAGCTTTCTGAGCCACAGGATGTGTTAAATGTTCTGACAAAGAAATATTGTGATTTAACCTTCTGCATCGGTCGTGTTGGTGCCTGTACGTCACGTGTGAGCTGCGTATCAGTGTGTCCACGTGGTGTTGTGTGTGGTGGTCATGTTTTACATCAGTTCTGCTCAACTTTGTGTCTGTGCCTCTGAGAGGACGGGAGCACTTAAAGTGTGATCATTGCTTTGGAGAGGAGTTCTTATAATTACGTTGCATAAAAGTTGCTTTAAAAAAGTGTTCTGCCCTGCGCAGGAATTCTTCTCCGACGAAGCGTTAACTGAGCTTACTGGTACTTTCAGAGTTTCTAGAAGATGTGACAAAAAGAAAATCTCAATAACTAGCGTGAATGTGGTAGGCAGGTGCTCACACGTGAAAGCCAGTTGTTGGGACGAGGTTGCAGACCTTCAGCTGCTCGTGGCAGCACATCCCACAGCAGATCTATGTGGAGGGACTGAGGGATTGATTGACAAATTCTTCTGGAGGATTTTTTTCCTCTTCTTCATTATGTAAAATTTGTTTCTCGTCTGAACGTACGTGGAACACTACCGAGAGAGAATAAAAGGTGGTGTTCCCTGCAACAGCAGAAATGATGGATTTCATCTTCTCAAGGGCCTCTTGGAGGTTCTCCTGGTCCTTCTGCCCAGCTCCAGCAGCTCCTGCTATTTTTCTGCATTATTGTGGTGGCCTCCTTTGCCTTCGTTCCCAGTGACCAACCACAGCAATATCTCTCCATTGACCAAGCAGGCCAAGAACAGAGCTCAATGGATTTTTCCTTCGGCGAGGGAATTAATCCTGGTCTCTTTTTACTACCCAGCTGCAGATGATTGCATTCTGTAAACGTCTTCAAGTCTCCTCCCTCTGTGCCAGCTTCAACCACGTTTGACACCGTTTTCCTGTGTTATCCGGGACAGAAGACCGGTCACATAAATCTAATTCCTGAGGAATCCCAGCTTAAATTTGCATTATTTGTTTTCTGACATAATTTACATTTATGTAACAAGCTTCATATGCAAATATGAGGCTATCAGCACCTCGGCTTTTTTGACAGGCAAATAATTTCAATGCACGCTGGACCTACTGACGTGCAAGTTACGCCGTGTAACGAAGAGACTGAGCAGGCAGACCACGCTGCAGGTTTTTAAGTGCTAGGAAAATCTCTGTCCTTGTCAAAGTGGGCTTCAGTGTGCTGGTTTCACTCTGGATCATTAGAACCACATCACACATAAAACAGGAGGAGGCGAGTCCTAATCGCGTAGTTAAGTGAAGATGACGAGATAACCTTAATAACCTTAATTTCATACTGAAAAGTTGAATTCCCGCTCAGTCCCCATGTGTTGCCTG
>NW_009732047.1:0-11699 GCF_000703405.1 Apaloderma vittatum | reverse complement strand
AAGGTCTTTTCCAACCAAAACAATTCTATGAAGTCTCTTATTTCTAATCTTGGTCCTCAACTCGCAATAGCAACAAGAAAACAGTAATATGCTGCATTTACTACAGGAGCCATGAGCAAACTTCCCTGAGATTTATCTGGCTAGAAGACAAGCAAGCAAGTGGAAATAAATGTGCTGTGTTCTAGGTGACCAGTATGGTCATAAATAAATCACACATTAAATGCAGAACATCTATCATTTACTTAGCTCTTTATCAAGCTCTTAATTTAGTCAAGTAATAGGAGGCTAGAATTAATCCCTTTAGAATGAAGCCAAGAGAATATAAATTCACAAATCTTAAAGACAGAAGATTCTTCCCACTACTCAATGTCAGGCACTGAAGCTGCTTCTGCACCGCCCTGGAAAACAACCTGCTACTCTCCACTGTTCATAGAAGGAACTTGGGCTTCTAACTGCAGATGCTTTAAGTCACAACATCCCATCCCCAAAGTTGAGTAAAATGTTGTGCATTTCTTGAAAGTGATATATGCAAGTGCTGTCAATTTAGAACCTAATGATTTGATCCTTTTAAAGTCTGCATCACTAAAAACATTGCTCCAACCAGCACTAGGCTCCTCAAACCAGTTCCTAATACTAAAATGGTGAAGTTGCCTCTGAACACCAGAAAGAAAACAATGAATAAAGAGATGATGTTTCTAATACACCGTTACGGCACAAACCGAACAGGACACACACAAAAACCAGCACCATCATTGCCATGCCAAACTCCCTCTCCTGCCAATAACAGGTTTTGGGGGGGTTTTTTACCATCAGCATAGGGTGCTGCAACTAACGCAGTTCAAGTGAGATTAAAACACAGGATAAATTACCATTTAAAGACATTAAGTGGTGCTAAAAAGATATCTCTGCTCCCTGCTTCATCAAGTGCACGATCATTTAACACGCAAATATAACTGGCATATTTAACCTGAATTTACCTCATCTGAAAAGCTGACAGCAGTTACTGCTTTGCCAACCGAGCTTCATCATTTAACAGAATGCCTGACAGTCTGATTCCCCCCCCCATTTATCCCTGACTTAAGAACCCCTAAGGAAAAGCCAGTTGAGCAGCCCATAATGAACTATTCAAATTACTTCGGAGTTAACTGTCTCCAAGCTGAGCTATTCACAGTCTAATGATACTGCTGCGTTTCAAGCAGAATGCCACTTCAGCTGCCCCACAACACTCCCTTGGTTCAGGTACCAGAAGTTTTCCTTACTCTGCTGCTCCATGCACAGAACTTGCAGAGCAAGCCTTTCTTTTCCAATCTTTCTCTTGGTTAGCCTCCAGATCTAGGAAGAGCCCACTACCTGTCATGCACCTGTCACAGATAGTAATATAGAGTTGTTCCATACATTTAAATTAAAGGAGAAAACAAAACCAAACCAACCAAACAAAAAGGGTTGGACTAAATCATCTCTAGAGGTCCATTCCAACCCCTAACATTCTATGAGTCTATGAAAACCACAAAACAATTGCTTTGAGTGAAATAGCTGCAATTCCAAAACACATGGAAGCAAAGGGGAAAACACTTACTGTTTCCCCAGCTCTGAAGAGCAAGGTAAGCAAAACCTTGAAGTCGCTCAGTAACCCATTTTACAACAAAGCAAAGCTGTGTAAGCAGGCACTTGAACTGCACTGAGCAGTTGCCTTGGGACTCTGTTCTCTCTTCTCCACACACAAGCTGTGAAACAGAAAAGCTCCTGACACATCAAAAAGCTGGATCTCTACAAAGACACATCCAGCTTCCCACATACAAACGATGTGTCATTTCCCCAGCTCAAGCTATCTGATGTCCATTCCAGGGGAAATGCTACTTTGCCAAATACCAGCCAAGGACAATGTGTTCCAGAGGCATGATCCAATAAGAATTACACAAGATCCACTAAGAATTAAACAAGAACATATTCCCTATAGCAATGACAACGTGAATCTGAAAATGGCACTAACTTACACAGATCCCTTTTATTGACACCTCTAGAGATCTGAAACTAGATGTAGCTCCAATCTGTCTATCAGTCTCAAGGTTCACAAACTATGAAAAGCAGGCACAGAAACATTCATGCCATTAAAAAATCAAAACAAATCTAGAAGACTAGATGCAATGTTTTTAGCATTAGTACGCTTAAGTTGAAAATGAAAAAAAGCCACACTAGGCATTCAGGAAAACTTTCATTGCCAGTGAGGTCTGTGCTGGAGACAGACCAGAGTTTTATATTTTTGTTACCAGATTACCAGGCCATCAGAACCACACTACAATCCCTATGTAGCTACAGCCACTTTATAATACTCAGAATGCTTCAAATATAACCAAACAGTGCAGTGAGAAAAGAAGGATATTGCCAAACTGAGGAGCAGGGTGAAGTGTAATGACCCAACACACATGACCACATGTATAGTTTTCACCTCCACACACCCAGAAATTCAACGCTACTTCCAAAGTTCTCCTTACAGGTGGAGACTATAAACTCTAGATTTGTCACAGTACATTATTTAAATGTATGTTTCTTTGCTACAGAATGTTCCCACAGTGTAAGAGGGAAGAAGCAGGATAAAAAGAATATAACACACACAGGAATTAAAATTCATGTTCTTCAGAAAAGGGGAAAAAATAGCTTTGTTTTACAGCAGATACACTGCAGAGAGAAGGGACAGGACCTTTCTGTCATCCTTGCTAGTCTGTCTTCTGCAGCAAGTAGGTGACTTAAAGAACCTCTCAGAACGTGCATGATGAACCTTGTTCCCCTACCACTTTTACAGCGTTAGTATCATCACTATTCATCCTCTTAAAAAGATCCCTTTGTGTCAGAAGCAAGAAAATTGACAAAAGTGACAGATACTTCCAAGCACCAAGCTTTTCAGACATAAAAGGTTGTTTAAGTTCAAAATTAAATTAGTTGTTTGTATCTCTCTTCAATGTATCCAGATGAACAGTCACATTTTATCTTTCTCTAAAGCAATGTCAAACTGGAAATATGAGCTTTGGTAAAATCATAATTAATAACCAGATTAAGAACATCTAATTAGTATTTTTAACTCTCCATGCTTTATGCTTACCATACCTAATTAGTCTGGCAAGTTATACAATGCTGTTACATGAACACTGAAGCTTTTCAGAACTTCAGCCCTTCAGTCCTTCCTTATAAAGGTCTTGTGCTCTGCCAGAAAGGCAGCACCAACCACCAGAAAGTTCTGTAGCAGAACACACCAGGCCTTCAGAGTTTTTGGAGCTTTATTAGAAAATTAAGTCATCAACGAAAGAAAAACCTCACTTCAAATGCTGCTCTCGGCAACTGATGAGAGAGATGTCAGTGAGTGATTTTCAACTTCATCTAACCAGCCAATCCATAAGCTTCTGCTATTCCAGAAGCTCAAGCACCCCTTAAAATGGCAACATAAAAATAACTGGTTAGAGTAGCGGAAAGGACTACAGTAGAGAACAACAATTTAAAAAGAAACAGTCAGGCACACACTTTGCAAAGCAACTGCCAATTAAGTACTTGAACAAGTGCAAGCCTAAATTACAGCTCACATTGAATATTAAGAAGTTCAAAATATTAAGTTCAGAATATTAAGAAGTTCAAAACATTGTTTGAGTGAATTACTCATGTGGCATTCCATCATGTAAGGTGAACCTACTTAATTCAACTGCAATCAAAATACACAGAAAACCTAGCTAAGATATTACACATCAGCATCATGTTGCTCTATCATTTAACACCTAGTCTTGCCACATAAACATGTTATTCCCCCCCTTAATCTACTTTCTTGAATCCTCTCTCCACACTCAATATTTCTGATTGTTAGTAGCATGTTAAATAATCTTCACATACCAGTTGTGAACCATCAACTTCTGCACAGCCAGTAGTGCATTATAACGAACTTGCTGGTCTTCATGATGCATGTGGTTCATTACCAATTGTTTACCACCAAGTTGTTCAATCACTCTGAAAGAGAGAAGCAGTTTTTCCGACGTTACTTCAAGGTCTGGGTAGCCATCCTATCCAATCACTTCATGTTCAAGGCATTAAGAGGTTAAGTCACATATTATTTTATTAGAAGTACTTATTTCCTAACATATACATCTTATTTGACGTTACAAATGCAGATCTCTCATACCACCTACTGATTTTTTTATTTATTTATTTTAAGAATTCACAGTATCAGAAAGTGCTACCCACTACCTCCTTCCACAAATTTTGAAATATACAACCATTAATGAAGGAGCCCTTTTCAGAGAGGGTTATTTACTTTACCCAGCTTGCTAAAGAACTCAACAGTAGCTTGAAAGGGTTGGCAGGGTACAGCGTTACTGATTATTATTTAGGAGGAAGTAGTGCCCTCCCTTCCACAAATTGTTGATAATCGGGTCAGTTCACTTTTTTTTTGCAAGAATAAAACCCCAATCCGGTCCACTACCACCTAATCCAGAAAAATGCTTGTAATCACACCAACACCTATTAAACCACCCACCTGGCACTCCTCAAAGTGCTTTTTGCCATTTAAACTGCACTATAGCCACAGCTATTTTTAAACAAGATGCAGAACTGGCTAAGTTAACATTTCCAGAAAAACAGTATGCTTGACCTCCATCTTTCACTATAAACTTCACCACAGTAGTTGGCCACAGCTTTTTAACAGATATACCAAAACACACATGGAATAGTGATGAAACCTTATGTCACGGGTGATAAATACATCATTTCTTAAAAAAAATGAAATAAAATGGGAGGTAACCTTAAAAAAGCATCACCATCCAGATGATTCTCCACATGCAGCATTTTGGTCTGTCATAACAAAGAAAATTTGGAGAGAATTTGCAAGGGATATATAAACTGGTTACTCACTGACTTATGGGGTTTTTCTCATACTTTCTCTCACAGGTGACTAGTTAAAACATACTCTACGAAAAGGCTGTCACTTGCACTACTCTTAACCTGATGCTAACCTGCTTGCATTCACTATCTGTTTTAATTACTGTCCTTTTTATGATCAAATTAATGCATTACTGCTGCAGAACACATTTACACCTGTAAACTGCAGGTATAAGGACATAGTGTGGAGATGAAAAGGAGAATTTCCCATTTCATTTCATAACTCTGTCAAAACCATCCTCAGTACCACAAGGAATATAATTTTCCAACAGTATTAAAACATTTAAGGATTTTTCATACAACAGGAATGCATTCAGAATTGTTTTAAGCTGGAAATTCCATGAAAAGAACTCAAGAAATTGTTAGTAATGTATCAGACTCGAAGAAACATCTACCTGCCTTAGGCTGCCTCACATTTTTAATCATAAGTTAAATATAAAACGACTGCATACAAAAGACAAGACTATGAAACACAAAAAAAGATTTTTTTTTCCTCATTACAGGACTGACTTAATGAATTTTCAGGAATTGGAAAGCAGTAAAAGAGGCATTTAGTCAAAAGCTTGCTTACATTAGGAGCACACAGGAATCAAAATGAAAAGTTAAAATCCTATAATCACAAATGGTAACAGAGTATTTCAGATGACAGCACATCACTGAAATTATGGCTGAGAATAAGAAGAGTCAAAGAACAGCACTACCGCTCTTGAATAACACTGCCTCCTGGTACAAATCACTTCCCTGCCATGTGTTTCAGACTGAAAGGTAAGCAACTGTGAGGGAGGTTCACAGTTTCAAACCTGCCCAAAACTCTACTTTTAGTTCCGTTTTCCCTATCCTCAACTTCTGTTTACTTTGCAGCAGTAATAGATCCCAGCGGGCCAGTTACCATATGTACAAATCTTCCACACAGATTGTTTCCCATAATAATGAGTGCACTAAGCCAAAGCAGTGGCAATTCAAACAAGTTTCTGGATGCTGAAGAGCCAGATTTTAACATGACCCATTTAAAAAGGAGAAAGAGGAAACCAAAGATGAAGACCAACAAGAACACTTTAGACTGTTACAGCAGAAAATATTAATATTAAATCCACACTACATATCTAAAAGCAGACCAAGGCAAAAAAGGAAATGCAACTAAACCATTTCTGAATCATGAGCTAAAGAAGGGAATGGCTCTAGGTGTCAATCTCTTGTACATACAAAATATAAAACCCATGCTCATGGCATTCAAATCATAGTAGGTGTTAATCTTGCATAGTCATAATTCTTGGGCACCACAGAAGCTGTCCTGGAGGCTGATATTTAGCCAGCATTTATTGTCAGCTACACGGAACACCAATGCCATACTTTATTTCTCCAGGTCAGAAAACGCATGCTGGTGAGCCTTGTTAGAAGTCCACGGTGCTACTGTCTGAAGAACTTGGTCCACAATGTGCAATTTTAAAGGCAAGTTAAAATTATTTAAGGTGACAACATTAGTAAACAGCCTAGAAAAATATAGTATTTAGTCTAACAAACGTTTTGTCAAAGGGAAAGGTTATCTAAAACTGTAGCTCTGGGTCTCTGCTGTGTGCAGTGGGTAAACTCAAGAAGTTCTACGTTCTAACCCACCTCTGTAACCTTCAAAGGCTGAAGGACCATCCAGTGAAGAGTTGAAGATAAACACTTAAGGAAAACAAAAGTATTTAAAGATATTTGAGCTGTCTTATTCTAAACCAATGAATAGCATTCGTTCTCAAACTGAGTCACGAAATGAGTGTGAAATGCCAACCAGGTGTGGGAGTGTAAATGACTACGTATCAAAAAACATCACAGGAAGGGACTATTATACAGGAACTGACACACAGTCCTTCGACATTTTAAACTTTAAGAGATGGAGGCATTTTAGTTTGTCCATCAGAACGCAAAGCTAAATAAACCAAAGTCCGTAAGCAGAAAAAAGCTAAAGCGTTAGAATTTGATAAAACAATATGGGGGCTAGAACAGTATCTAGGACACTTCTTGTTTGCTGATGACCACTGCTTTTCAAGGCTGATGCACTTCTGAATAGGTTTAACAGTCCAGGAGCTGAGCAGAACTGCGGTCCCACCAGCAGTACATTCTCCCAACTACAGAGGGATACTGGTCTTGTTTATCCACTCGTCCAGCAACTGCACGGTCATGCTAGCCCAAGCATTATACCACATTTGGGTAGATGTGTGCAAGCTGTTTAAAGATTAGGGCACATGCCTAATAACATGGTTTCAGACAACAGGCAGCTCAAAGCAGGAGCAATCAGAATTGGCCCTTCAGTTTTGGCACTTGCAGGCAGCAGTATGAATCTTCACCTTATTGGAGGGTATCTTGCCTCTCCTCCAAATACCAGTTGTCATAAATCTTTTGGAAGACACAGGAGCTAATCAGCAAATATACAACATTGTTCAGTACAAGTGCTACACACTGCACACCTCTGACCTTCTTTAGTAGACCTAGAAAATAGTTAATTTGTTCCAAAAATCTAAAAATACTTTCAGTTCAAGTTCTTTACAAGACTACAAAGGCTGTGAGCCTTCCCAGAGTGAATGAATCTTCAAGGCATATATACAGCACGAAGTTTCAGTCTGTTCGTCATTCTACTGCTGTCAAGACAGCAGCCTGCACAAGAGGTGTTCATGAAGTTCCCATCAAGCCTAGAAGACATCTTGATCTTCCCCATTAAATCTTGCACAGAAACAAGACCAGGTTGGATGGAGCTTTGAGCAACCTGGTCTAGTGGGAGAGAGGCGTCCCTGCCCATAGCAGGGGCGGTTGGAACTAGATGATCTTCAAGGTCCCTTCCAAACTTAACCATTCTATGATTCTATACTTCTAAGACCACTTCTTACTACAAAAATTAAGTCACATGTCCCTTTTGGTGACTAATGAGCAAGATTCCTGCAAAAAAAACCAAAGGCCCCTTTCTGCCTCAGTGGTCTCTGCCTTACAGGTGCTATTATTCAGCAGGCAAACATTTTTGCTCACAGTTTTTTTTTAAAGCAAAGCAAGAAAATACAGTAACGTCTATCTGTATAATTTGACAGGAATTCAAGCTTATAAAAAAATATTAACACTTTCACCATGTGAGAAAAATCTTGTCCCAGTAGTCTTGAGTCACATTGTTGAGATAGTCCATTCCTACTGTAAATCCAATAATTACAGTGCAATAGTCATAAAAGAGGGTAAACACAAACTAGATCAGATGAGCAAATACAACATATTTCAGTGTCTTGCACTCCCCAGGTGAATTAACTTAAGTATAACCTGCGATCCCCACATAGCATATTGTAATATATAGAGTACATGCTTTTATACTTATTTATAACATATACGTGTTACTCAAGCTAGTCTCTTAGTACCAGGACGCTGCCATTTTTCTTACCGTTTCCCACGGGGATAGTGTCGTACGTATTCCCCCACATCGTGAGCAGCTACAGCCAGCACCTGTGGGTCATCAGAAACCTCCAGAAGTTTTGTCAGGATTCTAGGAAAGGATTTTAAACAATCAAAATCCAGGGATTTGGGGCTTTGTTTTGTTTGGAGTTTTTGTTGTTTTTTTAAATCACTGTAACCATAGGAGTACTTTACAAATTACCCAAACAGCAAAGCTAGAATATAACTTTTTCTAAACATGCAGTTGTACTTAAAACAATGGAGATCCTACTCTAATTAACAGAACTATTAAAAGCATTCACTAGAGCAAGCCTAGTGAGCTGCAACAACAAATACTCATAATCAAAGCTTAAAAAAAACCAACTCCTTTTTTTATATATTGGCTTTGAGACCAATAATTCTGAGTTCAAGATAAGCTGTACTAACCAAATCTATAAATATTTATAGACTGGGACCTGAGTGGGACACAAACGCAAAGGCTACACAAGGCCAATGGATGCTGCTGTTCTTGTTACACAACAGACCCCAGCCATGCGTGCAATGCTGTTCGCAGCTCCTGCACTACGGAGTCAGAAAGCAGTAAGGCCTTGTTGCTCATGACACAGCAAGTGGGGCGGTATGACAAGCCTGTGCTCTCCCAGCTTTTTTCCAACTCTCTTCTACCTCTCACAGCAGTAGCCTTGGCTCAGTGCAGGACAGAAGGACAAGAAGGGCAGAATACCATTGCACAGAGTCAGTTAAAAATTAAAAGGCATCCTAGCAGCTGAGAACCAAGGAGCACACAGAGCTCTTTGGTCTGCGCAACTACAAAAACTTCTCTTAGTTCAAGACCATCAACTTGATCACAAAAACATCACTCATTGAGTCGGTTGTTGCAGTCTAAGAAGCAGCTCTATCCTAACTCGAAGACTGAGATGATGAAAGCTGTATCTCGCAATTCAGTCCAACTCCATACATTAGTTATTCTGTTAGCATGAACAGAAATACAAAGCTGTAGGATTTAGAAAACAGTTTCTCAACTCTTAATATTGTCTGCATTTTTGAATTAAGTAGTGTAACCAGATATAGTGGAAAATAGATACCAGTAATGCTGTTCCCTAACTAGTAATAAGCAGGGGGGGAAAGCAACACAGATATGAAGGTTAGGCACTGATAGTAAGTTTAAAAGGTTAAACATATGGATGATCACTGGAAAATCAGATTCATCTGTGCTTAGTGAGATGACAATTGTGTTCCAATCTCAGAAAGTTAGTAACAAGTTGAAAAAGTTAAGTAGGTTAAAAATTCAATTGGAATTAAAAGAAGAACACTCTGGTAAAATTGAATTACCACAGCCACTGTCTCCCTAAAGGCCAGAAAGGGACAGATGAAGCACTTTTCACTTTAAAAGGACTTCTAATTTGGACAAGTAGGTGGAGCAGAAATTGGAACCTCAACACTCATTAGAAAGGTCCATACAACATTTCTGAAGAGAATACAAGTCCAGTGTCACTTGCTTAAGAAATCAATGATGACAGAAGGAAGAAAAAAAAATTAAGTTTAACAGTAAGCTTAAGTACATTAGAATTAGAAAATAAGTAAGCTGGCAAATAAGGAAAAATAAAATTACATGGCTTGAAGCAAAGAAAGGACTGTATCAAATGCCTTATGATGGAACTTCATGTTGCAGTGGGAAGCATCTAAAGTTCTTAAGTCTATAATCTTACATATTTAGCAATAGGCCCAGAGAGAGGAATTTATCAGACTTGTTTTGATGAGGTTTAAGGGCCAGCTTGCTCTCACATGCTCCACTCGACCTCCTGATTTCTATTAGGTCTGGCACTGAATAGCAAATACTAAATAGGAAGAACACCATGTATTATCAGTTAATGACAACGCAGTTAAACAACTAAGAGCTCATACAAGATATTTAAGACCTAGACATCTTTTGAGTACATGCTTTCAAAAGCCAGCAAATAAGTCCTTCCAAAAGGAAAGACAAGCTTCACCTTCACTTCATCTAACAACCACAGTTCCCAAGACATGACAGACAGATTGCAATGTAAGGGAAGTCAGATTTTCCACAGCACAGTACCACAACATTCAATCCTCAAGTATTCAAGACAAGTATATTACTCAGATCAACACCATCACACAACACAAAACCAGAACTGTTATGATAAAAATATTTTTAATTACATCAGTTAGTACAGTCGTTTTCAAGTGAAAGCATGAAAAGCCAACAGCATAAATTTGCATGTAAGTTAAGCTAGATATTCCCTCTATCATCATTACCAATACATTTTGATCAGTAAGAGTAAATAAATTCATACATGAGTTCTGAATATAGCAAGATGTTCTGATTTGCTTTCATTCTAGACATTACTTCATGTTGAAATATAAAAAAGTATTAGATACAGGTTCAGTTAAACACAGAAAGTATTAAAGAATTATGTGATTCAAGACTTGAAAACTTACTTGAGTAGTTCATAGTTCTTCTCATTTAGTCTTACAGCATTCTCCCGCCAAAACTTCTCAGACTTGTGTACAGGACTCCACTCCAGTCTTCCTGACTTAAGCTCAGAACTGTACTCATCAAAAGAGCTGCCAACACAAAAGACCTAAATCAAATACTGGTTAGGCTTCCATGAAGAGAGTTTGAGCTGCGTGTCCAAGCCTGTCCCTAGCAAAACAAAGCTGAAGCACAACTTGCTGTAACATTTGGAAGTCACCTCTCTGAAGTGCGTGACAACTGTTGCCTGCCTCATAGGAAGCTTTTACACTTTAAAAATAAGGAAAGGCATGAAAGGAAACAGGAAAAATTGTTTACAAACATACTCCTCCATACACCCCAAAATACAACTTCTGAAGAAAAAGAAAAAAAGAAAAAAAAGAAAGAATCCAAACCACATCATCACAATACTTTGCAATTTAATTGGCTGGTTTGCCTGTTCTCCAGGTTTTAACTTCCCCAACCAAGAATCCAAATTCTTGCCTTTCATCCAATTAAACCTTTAACATGAACTACAACATGCAGTTCAATTTACACACAAGAGCAAGAACTAGGTAAACACCTGCAGAAACTTGACACAGCAAAATGTATTCTAATCAGGCAGTCTTCAGCTTAGACTGGAACTCTTAAAAGATCCCATTGAAGTCCTTTAGCAATTTATCAGATACAAAGAACACATTTCCAAAACTGAAGATTTATTTTCTATTCAGCCTGTAAATGTTCACCTAGAACAGGAAAATTTTATACCCAACCAGCATCTCTGTATGCTCTACCTTATCAATTAACATTTAATTAACATTAATTAATTTAACATTCATTAACATATCAATTAATATCAATTAACAGTCATAATTCTATATATTATTTCACCTTTAAAAAGAAA
>NW_009732046.1:16056-28976 GCF_000703405.1 Apaloderma vittatum | reverse complement strand
CCCTGCTGTATTATTTCTCCAACAGATGTCTTTGTACTGTGCTGCTTGGTATCTTGTGTCTACTTTGAGTTCCATACTGAAATGGAGTTACTGGACAATAAAGTAAAATTGGTTGCAATGTGTTCTCCATATTGTGTATGCCTTAAGAAATTACTCGTTCTAGATCTTTGGAACACAGTGTAACTGCAGCTCACATGCATTCACATATATCTGCTTGTGTCCATGTCTGTTTTTTTTTTTGCCTGTGTCAGTTTGTATCAGAACTTACCTTCCTCTTGCTCTGTGACTCTGAGTATTCTTTGAAGGTGCGTATGTGAGGGTGTTGAGTACTAACACCTTGTTGAGCCTTCAGGCACTCATGCTTGGTGGTGTTTGTTAGTTCTTAATTTAGGAATCTGAAAGGTGGAGCATCTTTCAAACGATGTGGGTAAGCTGGAGGTTTTGCAAAAAAACCAGCTTTTGCCTTGTCTGGGTAAATATTGAGAAAAAGATAAATTTCTAATACACAGGGATGAAAGAAGTGCAAATTTGTGTGCAAAGGGAATAAGAGAGGTGTATGCATTCTCACTAACAATATATGTGGATATCAAATATAATAGGAAAAACTTCAATTTCTTTGCTTGCCTTTTTCTTTTTTTTTTTTAAGGAAAAAACATCATGTAAGTGAAAACTATTACATGAATTAGAACCTTTTAATTTATTGTATCACCCAGATATCCCTCTGCCCAAACAATCTCGGATCCCTCTTTCCCAGCAGTGTGCAATTTCTAGTTGATGACCTCACTTGCATTAAATTTTTCCCAGTTGCACCTAAACATAAATTCTGCATTGTTGATTTGATAGCATTTTCTCAGTAACTTAAAAAAATATTCTTTTTTTTTTTTTGAGGAATGAAGTGGCTTATTGAAACTTCTTTTATGTTACTGATTTAATATAACGCAGTCATTAGAAAGATGTCCAGGGAATTTATTGGTCTTTAGCTGAGTTTCTTAGTGAATTAAGGTTTTGTGGGGCATGGTGCTGTGGGGTCATTCCATAGTTGCCTTCATTTAGACGACTTTGGACAACTGCATTTCATATTCAGAAGCATTTGCATTGTCCTGCTGAATCATAGTGCTTCATTATGACATTTGCATTGACAGTTGTGGGAGAGATGTGCTGGGATACATGGACATTCTCAAACAACTCCTGTCTACTCCTTCACATTTTTATTAGGACCTCCTCAAAGTTGGTTACACACCCTCTTTCAAACCATTCTTTGAAACTCAGATCTGTCATGTTGCCTGCACAACACTCACGAATGACTGGGCAGCTGATATGATAACTGCTACCTTGCTGAACTGACCATAACGATATGTGGTTTGGGTTTTTTTTTTTGTCCTTGCAACCTTTTTGTATATTCGTGTTTTCTCTTTGACCGTACATTTTGTTTATTGAGGCTTTTGAGTCGATTTTTTTGTGTTCCTCAAGCTTTGCATTGTCTGTGTACAGCACCTTGCACTTGTGAGACCTTATCTCCAACTGGGGACTGTTCCTAACAGTGCAGTACAAATACATCATATTTCAGTATTTTTTGTCTTACTTTCTCTTCATTCAAAAGATGTTTTTTTCCTATTAGACCTCAGTTCCTATTAGATATACTAGTTTCACAGTGATTTCCTGGCTATTTTAAGCAGTCTGTTTGGGGGAAAGGCAAATAAATGTTTTAGAAGTAATCAGCTGTGCAGCATAGGAAAAAAATATTTCTATATATATGGATTAGGGGCTTGATTTGTGGCACAGCTCTATCCACAGTACACACTAATCTGCTTGAAAGGTAAAATGTGTGAATTGCTGTACTTCTTAATGGCTTTACAAAACATGGAACTGAAGAGCTATTTCCTTTCCCATGTTGAAGTGGTAACTGTATAACATTGCTGTGTCTTTTTGCCTTTAGGAAAAAAGCAACAGGAACATTTTTGCTACTCTGTATGCCTTGTAGAGCAGGAAAAGTAAGACATCATTTAAAGCCGCTATTGTGCTGGAGGTTTCTGGAATGTTTGGCACTGCATGTTCAACTTTGGCATTTTGTCATCAAAAACTGTAGCAGAGCCCAGGCTCTCAAATATGCAGTTGGGCTGCTTGAGCTCCTGTAAAAATAAGCTGGCAAACAAACCCCTTTAAAAAAATGCTGATGCTGGAAAAGATACACAGTCATCACTTCGTTATGCTACTTTTCTCAGCACATCTCATTTGTTTCCGAAAGTAAGAGAGAGATGATTGCCAGATAAGCAACTATGATGAGGTGAAATCCTGGCCTCATTGAGGCAGAGGACAGCTCAGCCACTGGATCGACCTTTGAGCTATGAAATGTCACGGTGACATGGCCAGGTCAGTGGTTTCAATGGCCATTAACTTGCCTGTTAGCCAAGGCAGTTTTTTCTTCTCTTTGTGCTCTTATGATGTCTATTGTTCAGCAAGTTATGTATGATTTTTAGTTTGAACTTTTAATTACTTTGTAGCCAGTCAAAATGCCGTCCTGGACTCTCCCAGGGCTCAATGTTCTGGGCAGGCAAGAGGAGGCTTCTGGCGTTGGGAGCATCTGGGCATCACGCTGCTGTTAACCTGGGCAGCGACAGCCATGACAGGGCTGCAGAAGGAGTCTGGGAATTTTCTGCTTACTGGTACTGTTCTTTTTCCAAGTAATTTTTCTCAGAATTGGTTCACTTACAATTTTTAACTCGATGTATTTCTTTATTCCAAATCTGTATAGCTGCTAGCCGTGCTCATTACCTTTGTTAATTGTCATGTACTCTTGCATTCAAAAATGACTATATGTTTTCAATATGTACTAAGTGGGATGCCCATATAGGATAGCTGAAAGAGGAAACAGAAGTAATGGCAGTCTGGAAAAGTAAAGTAACGTAATGTTTAGTTACTTAATTCATAAATTACAGTTCTAGTTAAAAAATGCATTCTTCTTTTAGACTCTTTAGAGTCTATGCATCACAGTTTGCTAATAATGACAGCAGAGCTTTCTTGAATACAAATAAAAGGTAAGGGCAGAGAAACTTTTTTATAAAAAAACCCAACAGACCAAACAATGCTTTGACAATGCTGAAAATAGTGACTCCTGTGATGTTACAGAAACTGCAGTACCGTTCCTATCATACCACACCAGCATGTGGGAGGCTGGAATAAGAAAAATACTCACTTAAGAATCAAAATAATTTAGTAAAGGGGCAGCCCATGTAGAGTCCATATGTGGTAGACCAGATGCACTAATAAAGCTATCTTCCAAATACTCCTGTGTGTGATGGTGATCAAGTAGGTTCAGAAGAAAATAAGTGTTTATGAAACTACTCATTTTGGAAGGTACTTACCCTGTGTTCTGTTCCCAGATGAAATGTTCTTCTACAGCTGTCCTCGTTCTTTGGCCAGCTCTGCTGCGCACCAGTTGCTGCCTCTGAAGGAGCCCCCGTGTGCCTGGCAGACTGAGCATGTTGAGTAGTACTTATTAAACTGCACAGCTTTAGATGATGAGGAAACAGTATTTCTGATCATCTGTAGTGACAGTCAGTCTTATCTTTTTCTTTGTGCTGTTCAGTTATTGGGGAAGTATTTAACTGTAGGCCGCTTACGTGTTTCTAAAGCAGCTCTCTTTGTTCACATATTGTTTTGCCTCTTCAGTCTCAAAAAATCTAAAAAGAGCACTCTATCAGGAAAATATTATTGTTGGGTCTCTAAACAGTAATGTGTTCCGTGTATTTTAACACAGTGGAGATGAGCCACACCAGTTGTTTGCAGCTTCTTTCCTGCTAAATTCAGTAGCTGCTGTCGCCTGGGGCATTGAGCAGTACAGTCTGCATGTGGTCTCTGCTGCTCATATAAGCAGCTCCAGCAATTTTTTTAAACGTGTATCTTTTTTAAGGTCCTTGGCCATCTTAAGCTCACCGGAGTACGACACGTCTTTTGTCTCCTCATCACGTCTCAGAATTGTTTTGAGTGTACATAGACACCTCCTTTCTCACCTCTCATGGCTTCTCCTGTGCAGGCTGGTTTTTGCAGCCGACTTTCATCCTCTTGACTTCTGGAATAGCCTCTAGTAGTGGAGCAGGGAGAAGGATTTGGTCAACAAAGCTCAACTAAATGAAGTTTCCAATGGGCTTCCGAAAATTGTGACACTGTATTTGTGGTCATGGCCAGATGTTACCCTTAATCTTCTGTGTTTGCAGCGTGGAGGGAGCCCATGGACCCCACTTCTTCGAGTCCTAAAGCTTCACAAGAGGGAAGAAGGCTCTTGTGAAGCTTTGATTTGCTGTACATGGACTGCCATTGGAACATTTTTAGGGGACTGTAAAAAGAAATTCCTCAAGTTAGGCAGTTTCAAAACTCAGATAGAATGGGTTTGGCTTGCTAGCAACCGGTGAGATGAAACACAGAAATTTCTAACATTTTCACTCCCTTTATCCTCTCTGTAGGAGCTCAGCAGACAGGATGTAAAGTGATTTGGAAATTTCCGTGTTCAGTCCTAGAACAGCTGAGTCAGCTCCAGGATTTCTCATGTCTGTGTTTTCAGTTGTCTGTTACATAGATGGTGATAGGACAGTGGACTGCCAGTGATGATAAAAACAAATATGTGTTTGTGGCAATTAGATATTGATGTATCTGGAGCTAAGCTGTACTGTTCTTGGCAGGTTTACAAGGGCTGGGTTGCCTGGAGATTTAGTGTTCTCATTGCGGCTGTTGTAGAGCAAGACTGAAAACTCATAAAACTGAAGGCAAGGCATATCAACAGTCCAGTTAAACAGTATGTATCTGGAATACAAATGTTTGTGAGCTATACTCTTACACAGTGATCGTTATTTTTAACCTTTCAGCATGAACTTTGTTGGTTCCTCATCACTTTTTCATGCAGGATGGTCTGCTAGAGAAAACAGACATGACTTCATACAGTCTCTGACTTTAGTTTGACTTCTGCAGTCCTACTGGTTTAAACCAACTTGGTTTTACTGGAATGATGTAGGGAATAGAGCAAGTCAAATTTTCTTTTCTGTGGTTTTCACTATGTAGGTCATCTAAAAAGATGGAAGTGTGGTTTTCCCAACAAGTGTCCTTTTTCCCTTCAGTTTCATTACTAAATTGGAGTTTGGGTGGATGATTACTGTGTCGAGCTGAGTGGCATTTTCTTTAACTACATATTTGCAGGAGGCACTGTCTTTTTTTGCCAGAAAATGGGAGAAGGTCTAGGTATTTTTTTCTGTTAATGACTCAGCTGCTGGAACAGCAGCAAGAAAACTCATTTTGCAGCCACAGAGTTGTTAAAACACAGAGGCCTTTAGACATCTACATTCAGAACAAATTTCTCTCTGTCTCATTGGTGCCTGACCAATTTCTAATAAAACCAAGCTTTAGCTCTTCTTTAGTTCTGTTTGCATGACAAAACCTGACCCAAACCCATGCCAGGTCTTACTTTGCAGTGAAAAGCTGCTGAGCCCGACTGCAGAGGAGGGCTCTTAGTTGCTGTGTCAAATCACAAAACCCCAAACAAATACTGGCCAACTGGCAGCTGACCTATCACCCTTCTTTACGATGTGTTTTAAATATATGTGCAATATGCAAGTCTTACGTTACTAAAAGCTCTTAGTCAAGTACCTTTAAATGGCATTAAACAATGTTCTTAAAAAACACAAATCATTTGTTGGTCTTTCACCCATTTCTTGCTGAACACGTTAGTTAAACTGTTGCAGGCCACTGTGTCCTGTACCTTTTCCATTATGATTTTTTTTCTTTTTTTAATACCATGGAAACCAGGCCTAATAACAAGTAAAAAACCAGTATGATGAGCAAATTTCAGTTTGTAAAGCTCTCTTTAATAATATGAATGAAAGCTAATCTTTTCCTTCTGATTTTCATCTTTCCAAATTTCCAGTTCTTTCCACTAAATAAAATCAGAGTTTCACCTCTAGAAACATAATTTAATATTAAAAAATGTATATCTGTACATTTTAGGACCAAACTGATTACTGTGATAGCTTTTTCTTTTTCTGTCTCACATGTTTTTTTCCTTCTGAATTAAATGTACTCGTGTATCGGGAATTAATAAGTACCCATATTATGTGATCACGTCACTTTTTCATATTCTTTTGGGTAAAGCCCACACGGCTTCTCTGATGTCTTCTATAATTCAGAATTTTATAGCTCTTTTCTGAATATGCTGAATTTTTTCAACATTACTTTTGAAATATACACAGTAGCACTAACCTTGCATTATTTTATGGTCTTGTCAGAGCCATATAGAGGAGTAATGCTGCTTTCCTGCTGTTATTCTGAATTCCCTTCATATATCGTATTCACTGATTGCCACATAGCATTGGGAGCTCATGGTCAGTTGTTGCTTTCCTTTTTTTAAACCATTAACTTAAAGGTTTTAGTTTTTCAGTGACAGAACCAGCAAAGATCTCCACAATTTCCTGAACTTGATTATGCAAGTTGGAAAAAAATCAACTTATTTAGTCTTTATTTAGCTTTTTAATGAGCTCTTTATATTGCTAAAACTGTTTATATTACTAAGCAAAACTTTATAACTGATGGCAAGGCATATCAATAATCATGGAATTGATAATGTAATTTATGATTTCCTTAAGATATTTGACAGTCACTGCCAATTAAGATTTGCGGTCCTACAGTATCTCTACAGAGTGGAGAGATGTCATTTCATTCTGAAGTGGAGAAAATGAGACACAAAATTGTCAATGGCCAGATGGTGATATACCTATAATAAACCCAGTTTTACTGAGTTCAAGACCTGTCAGTTCATCCTTCTTGGGCGGCTTAGGAGAATACATGGTTTATACTTAGCATCACTCCATCATGATTTTATTCTGAAAGTACTTCCTTACATGTTGGTATCATACATGTTTTTAGGACAGTCCTGTGCAGGTCAGGTTACTGATCTCTTACCAGCACATGAAATGCACGATGGCAGCAAGAACTGTATGATGCAACAGATTTGCATTCATTGACACATGGAACCAGGCTAATACTGCTGGTGTCCAGACCTACTCTTTTAATAGTCCTGTGTTTCCTTACTAATAGCTTATGAGATGTTTCAATGCTTGTTGTTACATACTCTCCTTTTATCTCATTATTTATAGACCAACTGTTAGTTAGGGTTATGAAACTATCATTTTCTTCCTTTTTTAAAAATAAGATCAAGCAGCAGAAGATGAAGACTTCCAAGTGTGCACTTAGAGTTTGTTCCCAGAGACCGTTTTGTCTCCTGTGGTTCACTCCTGGCATTCCTTTGACTTAGTGTTCCCTGATCAGTAGAGCCTGCTGTGCTCCAGCCTCTGACCTCCTACAACACCTACGTGTCCTTACTGGGAATGAATTTTAGAATTGTCAGAGCCCGGTAGATAGATGTTCTCCAGCCCTCAGAAGTGCTTGTCAAGTCTACTAAAGCATCTTTTATGGTGGAGAACAGGCACTAAATGCTTCACAGGACTTGCTCAATCATATGGCTTCTTTTTCTCTCTGCTGTAAACATATGGGCCTCAGGTCAAGTTTCAGCATGGGACCAGCATAATGGAAATTTTTATCCTAGAAGGAAAAACTCACCTAGTAGTTATATGAAAAGAATAACTATTTCAGGAACTTTGGGTACTTTTTTTTTTTTTTGGACTACATGCTGTGCGTCTCCTGGGGAGCAGGTTGTCCTCTTTACAATATGTGTGTTTTGCTTCCTTTTGTACTTGCAGAGGGTTTTTGCTTGAGTGTACTTGATGCTCTTACCTTTCCTCATCACCCAGTATTGCTGTAGTAAAGGACTCCGGGATGTTCCTTGTTCTGCTCAGGAGATGAGCTGTTCTTCTGACCACAGCTGATTCCTTGGAGCACAATTTGGACTGCAAGCCATTGTCTTGCCTGGAAGGGAATCGCCCCTTTCTCCCCTTCCGAGTCCCCTGTAGACAGCCAAATCTACCTCACAGCCTGGATTGGTCTTCCATGCCTGCCCTGTCTGTAAGAAAAGGCAGGAGATAGCAGGAGTTGTTCATGCAGCTGGAACTGGAAAGATGCTCGTGCCAGTCCTCGAGAAGCTGAAAGGAACCCAGTCTGGGAGGTGTTCCTCAGAACTGCTGTTTCAGCCCCTCTGTTTTCCCCACTACTGCCCTGCTGCCTGCCCCCACCACGTGGCATGGCCCGCTGCTGCCCAAGGGCAGAGCCAAGGACTTTCCTGTGGCTCAGGGAAGTGTGGGAGAATCCAGCATGGCCTCCCCAAGCCCAGCTGCCTCCTCTTTGCTGCCCATGCCAACCCAGTGCTCCAGGGCAAGCCTTGTGATCTCGTGCAGCCCCCAGGCTCTATTTTGCAGCGTCCCATTTGCTAAGAGAAGGGAAGAAGCCTTTTTTATTGTTATTTTGGGGCTGTTGTTTTTTTCTTCAGAACATGCATCAACCTCTAGAGGTCTAGGAACAAGGGTCCCATCCAAAGTCTTAAATTACTGCCCTGACTGAGCCCACGTCTTTGCCCAGTGATCAGTCCCTTGGCTTGGCAGGTCTGGCAGTAGATGCAGACCCTTAGTTGAGTGCTGGGTCAGGATCCTGCCTTCTGCCATTCTGATAGCCAGCAATCCACGGCTCCAAGAGACTACTCAACAAGATAGTAATATGCATTTGGGATAGGGAGTGTTTGTTTACTCTGCTCTCCTGCTGTACATCCGTGATCATAAGGTTCCTGATTTTTTTTTTTAGTCCTTAAATGTAATTAACAGAGTTGTTCTAAGGCATCTTCTCTTCAGTCAGTGTCCGAGCATTTGCAGAGGGGAATGCAGCTTGCTGTGTGGCCCTTTCATACTTGTAGTCACTGCCATGCTATGGTGTCATTACCCGGTGTTTATTTTAAATGTCTGAAGACCAGAGCTATGCTGCTATGTTAACCCACCACCTTTGTGTAGTCTGGAAATGTTAAAACTATAAATTATTATAAACAAAGTGTCTTTGGGTAAGCTTATATATTGTGGTTATTTAAGTAGTCCTATAGATTTCTGCCTTAGCATAGGCCTTGTACAATGTGTACGTGATCAGAGAAACACTCCACAGTTTACTGAAGAGCAAAGGTATATTTAACAGAATATGTATTTTTACTGAATGTATGATTTTTTAATTAGTACTTTAACTTAAAAAATAATTTCAGTCGCTTCATCTGCTGTCCATATGTAGCTTTTTCATCTCAAACACATTGCTAAAGTTTTAACTGAATCAGTGCCATAGTATAAATACATAATCTATGTATGTGTACATTTCTCATTCTGATAGCTTCCAAAAGATAGCTAAGTGACCATTAGAATAATTTAACAAGAAAAGTATTTTTAAGTGTTTTATGAGACAAACATAAAATACAGCATGCTGGAACTAATTTTCATTGCATGTTTATGGTTAGTGGTCAAAAATTTTCAGCCTCTGCAGAACCATTTCCATACCACTGGCCCATCTGTTTTGAAGAGACCTTGTCTTGAATTATACATGGTGTTTGGTCGTTGAGGAGGAACTCCCATGGTCCAACGTACTCAGCGCATCCCTGAAATACTTAGTCCTTGGGTTTGAAAGGTTCAGTGTTCCAGTTTCTGGGCATCTTTAGTCCTCAGTGGATATTTTGCCAGAATAGATAAAGTGCATGCCAAGTAAACTGCTATAGTTTCCAACCACAGCCATGAGGAAAAAAATGAATTAAGGCTGAAGCCTAAAATTTCTAGGCAGAAGTAATAAAGCTTCTCTTTGTTGAGGTTTTAGATGCTGCTTTGTTCTCATATGTCCTGGTGAAAAAAATTTATGTCTTTTAAAAATATATTTTACAGACACTTAATCTTGGTTGTGTCTAATGCCTTTCAATATTTTTAGAAGAAATTCCAACTGGATGAGTTATTTATGTGTTTCGCTTTTATTTTCCATTATGTCTTTTAATAGATTCCAGATCTCATCCATATTGTAATGGCTTCTGTGTTACGGAGCAACACAGTTTACTTGGTTAAATATCCGTTTTTCTTGCCTCCCTGACATGAAAGTGTGATAGACTTATACCATAAATTGTTAACACATTTGTGAGCTTGAAAGGCCACACCATCACCCTCACTGTCTGCATGCAGGCTCCACCAGACAGGAGGAGACCCCGGCGCACTTCAGCGCACCTGGAAGCATCATGTTATTCCTAGTATTTAGGTTAACGTGCTTGGAAGACATTATGATTAAACGCTGCAGATGGAGAAGTGTTCAGGCTTGAATTCTTTGAAAAGTTGCTTCCCTAAATTAACATGTTGAAGCACATGTACAGCGTAATTTTATAGATTTTTCTGAAATGTGAGATGGAATATGTGAGGTGATGGAAAAAAGAAGAGATAACTCCAACTGCTGTGTTTGCCTCCCCACTCCTCATCCTCTCTTCCCCTGGGAATCTCTTGCTCTCTTGTTCTCTCGCTCTGTCTTTCTCTCTCGTTTTCTCTCTTTCTCTGTCCCTTTTTCCCTTTCTCCCTTTCCTTATGGCTAGATTTATTTTAGTTTCTGGAGAAGGCAGGTGTTAGGGTACAGAACAGCACAGGGAGAGGGTGTGAGTTTTTAGGGTCTTGGAATTGCCACCACAAATCCCTGATTTTATTTTTTCTTCTATTCTCTGAGAGTATAAGCTCCAGGAATTCTGCACACAAGAATTACTCCACAGAAAGTGTGATGGAACCTGTAATTAAACACTTGTGCACAGATAGCAATATTGGAAGAATAAATTTGGTGCCTGTCTCTTCAAAAATGGTTGAAAACCGTAAATCATGTATGGAACAGATAATCACAGATATAACAAATTGTAGCTGCATCTGCTGATTATTTTCTCCACAACCTCTTGTGTACAATTAAGAATTCAGATTTAACAGCTGGGAATGATTTTTCAAATGTTGATCTGAAGCAGAAAGTTCTATTCAGAAACTTTCAGCAGTTCTTTTATCTTCTCTCTTCATTATTTCTTCTAGAATAGGTTAAAAAAGATAGCACTTGACCTGCTCTGCACTGAGGCAGAAAAGACATCATTATAAACTCAGATACAGATTTATGCTTAATGATCCATCTTCTTATGTGGCGGAGTTCAATGGCAGGCGGACTGAACATCTGTCAACAGGCTAAGACTTCTGTAGTGAGGAAACTTTGTCTGTTAATGTTTTATTTTCCTATTTCATCAGGGAGACATTTTTCAAAGGTTTCTTGTTGATAGTTGTGGCAAAGAAACTGAGGTATAAAGCTCAGAGTGAGTGCCCGTCAAATTAAAGTTAGAGATGATATGCAAGTGAAAACTATTTAAAAATGGAGGGTGGATATTAATGCAGTCACACATCATTATATACACTGATTAGTATAAAGTCATATGTATAAATATATGCTGAATCAATAGATCTGTGTGCTCTATGACTACATATAAAATTTCCACAGAAAAGTCTGTCACTGTGTTCTGTGTGCATGTCAATTCAAAGCTTTTGACATTTAGGATGTTAAAAGCAGCTGTTTGAACTTTAGGACTGAGAGTTCATATGTTTGGATTTTGTCAGTGTTTTTGTATTCTGCCAGTAAAACCTCTGTCTGTAATGGGCCAACAAGTAGGTATGGAATCTATTATCTGAGTAGGTATGTACCCGCACTTCCACACTTGCTTTATGACAATAGGTACTCAGATATCTTTTAGTCTAGGAACGTGAAGACTGAATCTTTGTTGATGTGGTAGAGGATTATTGTGATGATCCTGGTTAATTAGTTAGTCCCTCTAAAAATGGAGAAAAAAAAGAGTTGCATTTTGGTAGAGGTCCTGACAGGGTGCTCTTAGGCCATGGGTACTGGAGATGTAAATACTGGTAAGTTTATTCTCACTAGACACCTATATTAGCAGTGTACATTTTACTTCCAAATATTTTCTCCTCTGTTATCTGGTCTTTCAGTTTGAGCGTTTCTAGCTTCTTTGCGGTGAAACAACAGATTTTTTAACAAATTTTCAAGTCTTACCATATTGTTTGCAGATCAGGTCCGGGAAACATGTCTGAACTCTAATCACCTTACGCAGTTTGAGAGTGGATTGAGAATAGAAAGTGCATCACATCTTGCGTTTTTGAAAGATAACCTGCTTTATCAATTGAAGAACCTTATTCATTAGAGCCAATATTCTACTATTTCACCTTCTCTTTTTTTTTTTTTTGTTGGTTTGTTGGGTTTTTTAGTTTAATTTTATTACAGAAGTATTCCTAGTCATAAACTGTTTTCTTTTTCTTTTCTTCTTTTTTTTCTTCCTATTTTTAAGGGACAGAATTATGCCCCATTCTCTGAGTCGGTCTAGTATTTATGATATGTGGTCTGAGAAGTTTACTTATACAAATTGCTGTTCAAGTTAGGGAGTTTTCTTCCTGCATTCTTTGTGATTTAGATTTCTTTAATATTAGAGATTTTTTTTTTACATAATTTTAGTAGCTGAACACTGAGAATAAAATGATTGTTTCAATATTAATTGAAACACCCAGTATTTGAGAAAATATGCATAGAATGGAGGAGATGTAATCAGCTCAGATTAGTTTTCCAGGCTGGTCATACTAATTTCAATGTGTCCAGTAATTATGGGAAGTTTTGCTTATGACAGCCTGTGATATTTACTGGGGTTTCAGCTGGAAGGAAGTCAAGGTCCAAACAGCTGGAAGTCAAAACAAATTGCGTGTTGTTTGGAGTCTGTGTTTCTACACGAGAAAAACTGTCCACTGGAATAGCTAGCTAAAGGAGGTGAGAAATTCTCTATTGATGATTTTTTTTTTTTTTTTAATTCTAAGTGATTTTTTAATATACTTTTTTTCTCACAGAAATTGTCTGGACTAGCCCCATTTCCTGGGTTCAGACTAGCAGGTTCCTCTTAATCTTGGTTTATGTGTTTT
>NW_009732046.1:3846-16025 GCF_000703405.1 Apaloderma vittatum | reverse complement strand
GCAGGAATGTGAGCATTTCTAATTTTCACCTATTTAAAGAATTAGAAAGTTTATAGTAGCAGTTTGTGGGAAAGCTCTTCTGCTTTTGTGTCATACTTGGAGATGAAAACTTTCCAGTAATAGGGTACCAGACTGGAGAAATGGTCTTATGAACAAAGAACTGTTGAACCCTTTGAATTAAAATAAAAGTACTGTAACTCTCAGCCTTAATCAATAAACTGGGCTATTTGGGCTGTAGGGTTTTTATATATCTTTTTTATTTACAGATTTACAAAGAGAATTTTCAAAAGTTGTCTTCAGGACTTCCTTCAGAGTGCGGTTGCAGTGTAATTATCAGATATATATTGGAAAAGAAGGAACAGGACAAAAAAGATAGCACTGATAATGGTTTTCAAATAATATATTTTCATGCAGTAGGAAGAAAGTCATTACTGAAGGGTTAGCCCAGATTATTATTCATGAGTTTTCTGAGCTTTTAAACAAATTGTTGTGCAAATATTCGTAACCTCATCATTCTCTCTCTCTCAGAAGGTGTTCAGATCCCCACATGTGCGATAGATTAAGCGTACTTCCAAAAATAGGCACATTGTTTGTGCTTGCAATTCCAGATGATCTTGTTATGGCAACTGAGTCTCTGTGAGGAGTTATCCTTGGACGGTGTGGATCCTTTTTCATACAGTTCCTCGTACGGATGGGAGCTGCTACTGTGCTGCAGAGCAACCTTCTCCTTTTTGGGCACAGTGCTTTGGTTTCAAAGCCAATGCAATTAAGTCATCCTGATTAGATCATTAGAGCAGTAACAAGCCTGAACTTTTACTGTGGTTCCAAATGAATAATTTTTTGGTATTTGACTTTGCTTTGAAATGTGGAGCACTCTTTGCCTGAAGGGGTATCTGGTTTTGTATAAATGTGGAAGGTTTCAGATCATTTGAGGGACAGAGCGCAGAATAATTTAACCGTGCTAAAGATCAGAAGTATTTCAGCAATATTATTAACAGGGTGTTCTGTACCTGCTTCACCTTTTGGAAATTTTACGAATCAGGGGGCCTCCTTACAAACGTGTAGAGCTTGCCAGGCAGAGCTAGCTGAGATTGCTCCTTCCTGTGTAACTGCTCTGTGTGATCCCATGGACATGGCCTTTATGCACCTGGCATAAAGTTTGTAAGGGCGTCTCCCTCCCCAGACGCCTTACCTCTGTGGTGTGCCACATGCCCTCAGAGTGGTAACTGAGTGTTGCAAAGCGCTGAACAACGGATATTGGTTATTCTCAGTGCAAAAGTTGGCATGGGGGGCATCGTTTACTGGCAAAGGTGCTGATTTTCTTTGAAAATTAGGGTCACTTTTACATATCAGGTGCCATTGAGCTGCTTTCTGTGGCAAGCCTCTCCCCTTCTTGCAGTGGTCTGCAAGGCACCAGATGCATGTGACATTTTTACTTTGCATGTCTTTATAGTATCGTAAGGGTTAGTCATGGTGTTCAGTATTACCAGTTGAAAAAAATACAGGGAGGTGTATGAAGGCAATAAGGAATGATGAAAATATAGATATAAAAATGTGAAGACAAAATATAGAGAAGAAATCCCCTAAACATCTAACACTATCAGCTGTGCCTCGCCCTGTTTGAAAGTACTTGGATTGCTTCTTGTGACCATTCCGACTTTGTTCTTGTTTGTTTGTTTTCAATGCTGGAAATTCAGAGAGGTTTTCTGTGGGGTAATGAGTTAGGATAGCAGAATTTTACTGCTTGACAATATTATAGAACCAAAACATGTCTCTGTTTGAATTCATGTACATTGTTGGTACTACCTAGTCTCCAGTTTAGTAAATAGCAAACAGTTGTTTTTTCTTCTCTAAGATCTGAATATTTATTGGCAGATTGAGCCTGTCTGGTTTGGTCCTGGATAAGTCAAGCAGTTAGAGCTGATGTGTAAATAGTGTGAAAGAATCTACATGCTTTATTTAGTAAGTAAATTAAAGTATAATAGTGTAAGATGTCTTTGCAAGAAATAAAACAGCCATTGAAAATTCAAAATAAAGGCTGGTAATAGTCCACATTATTTCTTTTGTTCCCTATGGCGTCACACTAATAATTGGTAGGTAAGACCGTTTTAGTGACTCTTCTTTTAGAACCAGACTGTTAAAACTACTTATTTTCAGAGTTGCCAGCTTTCGTTGACAGTTTATAGAAACACATCATTAATGCTTTAGATTTCACATCAACTCTGTTGCACTGAATTCAGCTGTATGAATAGCTGACTTCTTCCTTCCAGCAAAATGTGTACTTCGCAGCATGCGTTTTTGTGTGCCTTTCTGAACCTCTCCAGTTAGCATAAGAAAATCAAGTAAAGGAACGATAGCCCAAAACACAATTGACAAACATTTTATTTTATTTTTTAATACTGAAATGTGATTCTTTTGCCAGTAAGTTTACTAAAATTCCATTTGTTTTTTTAAGCTACAGTGCCTTAAGAAAGCTGTAGTACTTGCTAGGGAGTTCATATTTATTAACCAGAAAATAGTAATTGGAAAAGAGATGAAGCATGCTCTGTTGCTTTAGAAATTATTCTTTCAATTGGCCAATTTTCAACTGTAAGAAGGTCTAGAAGGATTTTATCCCATTTCTGCCTCCTAGCTTTTTTTTTTTTTCCCAGTAGCACACTGATAAAAGGTTTCTTGTGAGGTTTCTGTTTTTCCAATAGACAGAGGAAATCTAAATTGCCTTCAGGGATTTTCTTAGTTCTAATGAGTTAAGCCTGGTACAGAAAGAATATACACAAAATGGAGAGGTACAACCTGGAAATGTGTTTTTGCTGTTAGTACAGGATATTGTGAAACAGGAGATTGAGGCACTAGGAATGCAGCACTTTGAGCTAGTAGGTTGTGACTGTACTTGCAGCAATTTGCATAACGTTTTCTCCAGGTCTTTATCAGTTTACTTTTATTGCTATTTCATTTCCCATGATAAAGAAGTGTAAGACCCAGTTCTGGCAAAGAAAATAGTCTTTGCGAATTGTGCTATCCAGAGAAAGAGTTGCCCTCTCTGATTCCACTATTCCATACCCACCACAAAGATTTTTAAGCTTACACAGTGACTGGTTTTCCCTTATTTGTGCTGCGATCAGCTTTGACTGTGGAACAGGTGCATTTTGTCTTACCCAAAAAGAGCAGATACTTAGAAGAAATTCTCAAGCACATTAAAATGTTGTGATGAGACTTTTAAAAAAGGCAAATATTAAAAACACTCAGGAAGTGCCAGCGTATATGTGAAGGCTGCGTATGGTTGGTCAGATGTTCTTAGCTATGACCCATGGATGATCTGTGTCAGTCTAGAGAGAGAGAGAGAGACCTGACTCTTCATGTGTGACTGACTTTTCTTCTTTTTGCATGTGTATTAAATGAAGCTAAATCAAATATTGCCATATAGTATTTTCCCATCTAAGCAATTGTAACATTTGATGCAAGCAGCAGATACAAGTGCAATTGAGGAGATACTACCATAGGAGCCATGATGGGAATAGCTGCTGTGCTGTGGGCCAGAGGTCCTTGTTTCTCTTGATGGTCTGCCCTGCACCAACATGAGTCAAGCAGATGGACAGATAGCAAAAAATTGCTGCTTTGAGATTTGCCTACAGATTTAAAGGTATGCAGCTCTATAGGTGACACACAGCAGGTGAAGGGCGTGTGACTGGAGCTGGGATCTCCTGCTGCTCATAGCCTCTTTCAGACTGCCCATTGTGGGGCAACTTAGGCGAGCTCTGTAGCCGCCTTAACTTGTCTGAGCCATAACATGGCTTTTATGACCTTGGCTACACAGAGTTGAGGATGTTCGAAGTGCCTGATAGCTACTTGCCTTTGTCATCTCTGCAGCCGAAGTCAGGCACATCCCGTCAGTCAATGTGCGGTCCGGAGTTTGAGAGATCATCCAAAAAGCTTTTCGTTCACTTTGTGAAGGTTAACATTTGGTAGGTTGCTTTGTTTGTTTGCTTACGTGGCATATAAATTTGACAACGTAAAAGGAGATCGCAAACTGGTTTGCCTGGTACTTGGACCATATTAACAATACACCTTTCTCCGTCCTTGTGCAATAAATACCATAGCTGGTGTTGCAGACTTTACTAAGCTGGTAGCTATCGTAGATCCTCAGAAGAAAGTTTTCATAGGGTAGGTAATGTTCCCCCTCCTCCTCCCCGTTTTAAATGCTATCTAATAAGGATTCATTCTAGACCATACATTGTAATTACTTGCCAAATATTTAGTAAGGCATAAAGAGAGAGTTGCTCCCATTCAGAATAGTTTTTGTTCCAAGTTTCCATTAAGTATTTTGTGTAAACAGGACATGCAGGCTCTATTAACTAGATTGAAAGGGTTCATGATGGGAGAGTATCTTTCCAGATTAGCATTGTCTAGAAAATGCTTTTAAAGACATCTGTGGGTTTTGTACTCTTAGGCCACAGAAACATTTTTTTTTTCATTTTCATTTGCTTTTCAGGCAAGAAAAAATCAGAGTATCTATCTAATTTGGAAACATGCTTCCTGGATGTTCTTCACTTCCTTACTTTTTCCTCCCTGTTATTCAGTTGTCTGCCTTTCTGGTAGAACAATTTCAGTTTTCTTCCTACGCAAAAGTTATCTTTGTAATCTTCTATGAAAGCAGTACTGCTGGGGAGCTCTACCTGCCCTTATCAAACAAGCCTTTCCTAAAGAAGGCTCTATCTTTTTAATGAAAAAACAATTTTTATAGAGTTTTAACCCATTCATTTATAAAACATATAATCTGATACTGCATTAGCTCTGTGTCCTACAAACAAGTGACTGTGTGCATTTAAACTTCATACCTTTAGTTCTGAAATTCATCAAATGCTATCCTAACTATTATTACCATTTAGCTCCTAAAATTTCTCCCTGAGAATTTTCCTGAAAGCTTTCAACTTTCCAGACAGGCATGTTTAAGTGAAGTTTATGAAAAAAATAATAAATATTAGGATGTATCTAAACCATTGTTTATAAAATCGAAAACCAGTTCCTCAGTTCACGTTTCAAAGGGTTCTGTGGATTTCTAAATTTCTTGAAGTACTCCAGTGAATCAGAGGAGACAACTAGGTATTACTGCTACTGGGTCCTTTTGCTATGCCCTACTTTCTCCTGTTAGAGCTCTGGCAGAAAGATATATGACATGAAATTATTTATTAGTAGCTTCTGAAATAATAAAATGGTTTTTTTTTCTAGAATTGAGTGTTCCTTCAGCAAAATGAAACATAAATTTATTTCTTTCAGCAGTGTTGTACAACTTACACCTTTGCCTTATTGGATACTATAGAAATTACTAGCCATTTATTCAGTTCCTGAGATAAGCAGAAGTGAAAGCTTAGTCAATGCATGTCAGAGCCCATATGATCATCCACTAGATTTTTTTTTTCCACTTGGATTTCTTACACTACCTAACCTTCAGTGAACTCCCCTTAACATCTGCTTTCACAGAATTCTCCTTAATCCACCTTCATTGTCAGATCAGGTTTTTAGAAATAGAGAAATAATGATGCTTCTGGGAATTTCAATAGCTAGAGAAAATGATGATGGGAACTTGTTTAAGAGGGTTAAAGGGATATTAGGGTAACACAGTCAATGTGAACAGAAGTCTGGAATATTTTCATGTCTTCATAAGAACTTAGTATTCCCTCCAGAGTTATTCGGATCAGAGTATCTCTTCAGTTTGAATAACTTTTGCCAAGAACCTTCGGGATTTCAAAAAAACGTTCCTCGGTCTCTCTTCTGCAGCAATCTGCTTAAAGATCCTATAGTACGGAATATTTGTCATACACCTATTATCTTCTGCATACACCATCTTTACATCTCCTTTCTGTATGGTTGGCAATAAGAGCTATGTTTTCTAGCTGGTCAACCTGAAGATTATTCCCGAGTCCAACTACACCTGTGTCAGTTTATGTTGTGAACAGCATGTCGAGTAGTATAGCACTGCTGAGTATATCTCAGGGTCATCAGTCTCTCAGTCAGAACTGAGGTAAGTTGCAGGCAAGAAGTTAGTCTTCTGAGGAGACTGAAGGAAAAAAATCGCACCTCTGCAATGCATGCTGAGATGCTGTAACCCACCATGCACAGAATTTTCCTTACTAACAGTTAAATCAGAAAATAGGAGGTCTTAATGCTTGGAAATAGAGAATTTGCATTTTACTGCTCTTTGGAGTATAACGATGTATTTCTATCAAAAAAAAAAATAGTCAAGTGAATGTTGAGGAGCAAAAACAAAAAAAGAGAAGGTAAGTATTGCTTCATGGCCAACATAAGAATTATTTTCCAGTTTCCAAGATAATACCAAGACAGAGCAGGCAAAAACTACCATAAGATGTCTGCAGAACCTATTAACACATTTGTTTTCACAAGCTAGGCAGCTTCATCCTTGTTCAGACACATACAAAAAGGACAGTTAGTTTTCCTTTATAAGTAATTTCCTACAGAATCACCTCTTGGAAAGTGAATTATTCTCAGAAAATTCCTGAAATAACAATATGTTAGAACCCATTCTTTCTTCACTTTTGATCTTTCAAATCCATTTTTAAGGCTTAGAGACACTAGAAGAGCACAGGAGAGACAGGGATGAAATCCTGAGCCTCTTTTAGTGCCTGTAACAAAACACATTCCATGAGCTTCTGCAGAGGCATGATTCCTTTTGTGAGCATACCTGTAAATCGTGAGACACAGACGCAATAGTTTCAGTAACCAGGCAGATGGATAATGCTCAAGTAGAAACCTTCATTATGTTCTGGCTGCAGTATTTATTGACTAGTGAAGACTGTGCCATGTTCTTAGAAGAGACTGAGACACAGCTTTTTCAAATATCTGTGTATATCTTTTTGTTTAAACAGATAACATTGTCTTTTGCTGAATTTAGGGGAGGGAAGGCACTGAGGAATATGAGGTCATTGAATGTTCACACAAGTACAGAAGAAACTATGCACTGTTCATCTGGTTTTGTCTGCTAAAGGTTACTTCACTTCCAAGTTTTAACCTTTTATTTGGTACATTTTCAGCAGTTCTAAGAAAACCAATACATATGCACTAAAAAAGAAAAGTAAATCAGCAAGGAGAAAATTCAAATGTATGCTCTCTTCACTGCATCACCCTCTGATCAGAAAATACATCTATTGACTCATATTAGGCTTGCTTTGTCTTAATTTTTGATACTTTGCCATTTGTGAGTGGTGCTAGCACCATAGCTATAAAGAAAGCTTTTTGATGAACAAAAAATGTTAAAAAGGAAAGATCCCAACTTGAAAAATATTTAAGCATTTGAAGAGAGGTTATATACAATACAAGAAGAAAGGTTTGAGAAGGACATCTCTCTCTGTAGCACATAAGAATATGGACCTGCACATTCCTTTCTGCATGAATGTGTTATATCCCCTCTCCCAGTCTCCCCTCTGGAAAACTCTAAACTCTACTGCAAATTATTATCCACTGGTGCAGGGCCTGGACTCCTTACAAGTTGGAAAGCATTTTATATGTTGTAGATTCTTTTCAGTTTTAAAGCTCTGTGTTGGCTTGTGAACAATGATGACATCAACTCTTGAAATCCAACCCGAGCTCTGTTCCCTGTTCTCTGAGGCTTATACAGCCAGTAGCATCCGTCTGTTGTTTCCAAATAGGATGTATTTGAACTGACAATTCTGATTAATGAGCTGACATTATGGTTTGTTTATTATTGGTTTTACACTATATCCCTCTAAATATGAGTAGATAATTTTAATAAGTAGGTTTTGCAATGTGTAATGAATCATATTGCAATAAGGACATTTGAACAATATGAAATATTTTAATGTCTCTCTACATGTAAATCTGAAATGGAAATTAACATTTAAATTTCATTATCAATGAAAACTGACAGTATTGTTCTGCAATAGTGATGTCAATACAGTTTTCCATAACCTAATGTTGACTGGCATTAATTAGCCCGTACTGTCATAGCAGTGGTATCTGATTGTATCAAAACCAGGATTCACTCAGGACCTTGCAGAATCTCACTGTTTGTGTATAGCATTATGTGTACTTAATATTTATCTATCTCACTAATATGAGATAAATGATGTTATGAAATTATAAGACTGACTTACTTAGCTGGATTCTACTCTAATTATAACTATGCAAGTGTAAGCTGGTGTATGCTACACAAAAGTGGTTTTGAGCTCATATCTCTCTTGTAATTGTGTAGATGACAGGTATATGTTTAAGAAAGGGCGGAAGGTTATAAATTCAGTTAATAAGGACAAGTAGGCTTTTTATGTTTGGTACTGTAGTTCAAATTCCTCGGTGTTCTAAGAGAAAATCGAGGAGTCTGTGGTTAACAAAACCTCACTACTGTCCTGAGACTATGATCCTTACAAGAGGTCAAGAGCAAACTTAATGGAGTGTATAAATGTGATACTTCTCTAGAGCAGTTTTCCCTGCAATGTGCTGGAAATTGTTAATGAGTTAATTGTTGCAGAAGCCTTGTGAGGTAAATATGTACGGTGAATTCTGTTGTATATGGGGGGCCAAGGACAGAAAAAGTGGTATTGTAAGGACTGAAATGGGAACCACAGCTTGATAACTTTTCAACAGTAGAAAGGCATGATTAGACATCTTTGTGCTGCCCTACATAAACAAGTATTTTGGATATTATATTTTTAAATTTTTTTTTTCAAAATGTATTGGATTTTTTGGGAGGGAGAGGATTAGAGCATCTTTGGAACATTACTGCTGCATGCAATTTAAAGTGAACATAAACAAATTTATTCACCCATTTCTCTGTGGTCAAGGGAATTCTAATTCACTCCGATTGAAGTATATCAAGAAATAATTGGTAAGAGAACACTTGCCAAGGAGTAGGGTTGCTACTACAGTTCTGTGCTGATTTGTCTTACCCAGATTACCCTCAATGGGTGTTCTCTGAATTGTTTCTACTCTACAACCTGTTTTCTTAAAAGAAATTAGGCACATCGAAGCACATGAAACAAGTAGTTTATGGCTTTCCATTAGAGCTGAGCACAAAAGCAGGCTACTGGGTGTAGTACCCTAGAATCCTGACGTAGGCATGACTGCTGTCATTTGGAGTGGTGGGTTTGTTAGAAAACCTGTCCATTTATATTGTTTTGTCTTACAGAGGAACACAGCAGAAAGGTGGAACAAAATGTATGTACAGCCACATTTTGGTTATGCTGTTTTCTGAGTAATTATCATGTAATTTCGTTTTTTTGGGGGGGTGGGAGGAGCAACACTTTAACCGTATCATTTTGAATAGGAAATAATCCAAATTTTGATAACTTTGAGTAACTTTCATGAGTTTTAATTGGATGAGCTGATCACAGCCTAGAAAATAAGGTACATTTAATCAATAGTGAAGGCTAAAATTAAATCTAGAAGTAAGAATTTATGAAAGAAACATCACAATTAAATCCGAGCAGTGGAAGATGACAAAGCCATGCATTTTTCTGTGTTTCAGAGGATGTTGTTCTCAGTAGACCATCAGTTGTCATTGCATACACCATACTGTGCTTTTCAGTGCTGGTTTTTGTATGAATAACCAGGTCAGCCAGTTGTTTAAATAAAGTTGGGAAAAAAATACCGCAGAAAAAATGAAAGTGAGGAACATCTATATTTTTTAAACATCATATTTTCTCTATTTTTCTTACTCCTTTTCAAAATACTGGAGACAGCTCATGAAAATCTTTTCCTTCTTAGGTCATCATTGTATCTTTCTTCCTTTCTAAAGATTCATGATAGTTCTTTGTTGTTTATCTTCAGCAATATATTGTGATTCCATGAAGAGATGATAACAATAGGAGGAAGGGAATGAATAATAGGAGAGACAGACTATGGGAAACAAAGATACTATGTTTATCTAGTTGTCCCCATTTGTAACTGTGAGACATAGAAAAATGATAGACAATATTCTTGCCATTTACCTTAGCAAAGTTTAATGTCTGAATCTGTATTTAAACTGCCAGCTATTTCAGCTATTACATGTCAGTGGCTGAAAACCCCTGTCTGAACCACTAATTCAAAACTGCTCTGTTCCCTGCAAAACTTACCATTAGTAGTAGGAGGCGTGGTGAGTTACCTCCTTGTAAACTCATACATTGCCTCGTTAGGCAACCAACTTTTTTTCAATTTTCCGTGTCTGTACAATGAGGCTTTTCACAAACAGATTTTTGCATCACAGAAGACGGATGCAAGTTCAGATTCGCAGATTCAAATCAAGTTCAGCTTACCTTAGAGAAACTAGACCCAACTGTAATTTTTTTCTTGAGCCTGTACCAACCAGTCTGGATTTGCATGTTGGATTGCACAGTGATACTTCAATATTGTAGCAGGGGACAGACAGATCATAAATAGAGGAATAATTTCTTCTATTTATTTTCTTGGTTACTTTTATGTGAAATGTGGAAAGCGAAGAGTCTGATGAACGCTCACTGCTATAGGTCTAAGAACAACCAAATGGTCAGTTCATGCCTAACTTTGTTAAAGAAAATACGCTCCCGGACTTCTTAATTATTATTAAGATTATTCTTAATTATTATTACTTAATTGTAGACTTCTAAGCATAAATTCATGATGGAGCCAAGACTGAAATATACAATACCCTGCAAGATCTTGCTTAAAAAACCCCTAAACTTCTAAGTCATCTAAGATGAAAAAAAAAGTTATGTTTTTCGTTGATATTATTTGTGAACTGGATTGTAGATACAGTATTGTATTTCTGTTGAGACAAAAATACGGACTTTCAACATAGCATCTCCACATGGGTGGAGAGACAGCAAAAGCAGGGGAAGTTATATGATCCTGCAGAACTTCTGAACCTCTTGAGTACCAGACTATTTTTTACTTTAAAGGTGTAACTATTTTATATCTCTAAAAATGTATGATTGGAATATGATCTGGATTCTCTTGAGATGTTTTAAAATTTGTCTAGTTCTAGTTGTTAGATTTCAATGTTTCTTAACTATTATATGAAATTGTATAAAATAGTAGCTTTAATCCTCACTAAAATTAAATTAAATACAAATGTTTAGGGTTTTTTTTGTTAAAAAATAAGAAAAAGACAAAAACAATAATGAAGAGGAAACCCTTCTTCACTTTTGTTGTTGTTTGAAAATTAAAAATAAAAGTAGTTTGCCAAGCTAACACGTGTCATTTTCAACTGTAATGTCCAGTGAGCTGGAGCCAGAGAACGTAACACCGTTTGAGGGATGCTGTAGATGTAGAGTGTTCTGGAAAACATAAATCCTGAAACATAAGAAGTCCTAATGTTTTGTGCAGACCTCTTCCTTTGTTCTCATTTCTCTGACTGTGTTCCTGGTTTACATTTCACCGGTCTTTTTGTTTCCATGCTTCCTTTTGAACCATTTGTCACTGGCCATCTCCGTTTTTTTCACAGTAGCTTAAGTGCTGCCTTACAGGTTGCTTGCAGTTGATCCTGTACATTGACTGTATTTTTATGAACTAAAAGACTTTACCCTTTCCCTTCTTTCGAAAGTACCTGTGCACTTAAAATTTCTGTTGGAAGAACCTCTTTGGCCTGAACCCAGCTGAGTTAACCATCCTGACTTTTTCCCATCCCAGCTTTGTTGAGAAACCCTTTCTCGCATCCTCCCCACAAAACCATTGTGCACAGGAAACAGGCAGTTGATCCTCATTTCCTTCCTTCACTTTAAAGCTGTTTAAGAGGACTTATGAGTCAGCATCTCGTTTAGTTGTATATCATCATCTACATACTCATCTCTAGCCCTTTGTGTTTTCATTATCATTTCCCTCCAGCAGCTTGCATGTCTCTGCACGATCTCACCCAGAGACTAAACCTAAAGAATGCTAATTGGCATCACAATGTCCTGGCTAACCCTGCTTTACTTAATGCTGTACCCTTACATTTCTCTGATTTTAACCACCTCTTGTCTCAGTACCTGTGTCAGCTTCCTGGGTGACCCATGACAAATGGAACGCATTTAATATATTCCGCTTTTGCAAGGATTACCCTTTTGGAATTCATCAGGAGCATAAATCAAGGGTGTATTACACAGACTCAAAGAAAGGGGAAAGCTTAACACGCTCCTCGATTTCTCCACTTCCGCAGTGCTGCCAGTACCTCAGTGAAAAGGCACTTGGGCTTTTATCGTCCCTGCCAGCAAGAA
>NW_009732046.1:0-3815 GCF_000703405.1 Apaloderma vittatum | reverse complement strand
CATTCCTGCGGTGGGAGCCCACTGCTCTCCTAACACCCTCCTGTGACATTATTTCAGACTGACTCAGGGGGACAGATGTCTCCTACTAAGTCATCAACACAAATGTCTCAAGCATCTGCTTTTTCCTTTGGAGACCTAGAATTTCGGTGTTCAACAGGCCTGATCCTGCTTAAAATGGTGAATACTTCCCTTTGATCTGCTTAGCAAGCAGATCCCACAAGGCAAACTTAGAGTTCATTCACCCTTGGTTTGAAGGCCCTGGGATAATGACTTAATACAGTCAGTCAGCCCCAAGATATCAATCCTTGTCCTCCCTAAGTTACTGCACGCTAATCCTTTGGGTACTACCTTATAAGTGGTATTTACCAGACTTTTCTTATGACTTCATTTGAGGATATTCAGCACGTTCCTGGCAAGTTTGCTTTTCTCCTATGGCTCTTAGCTTTCTACACCTTTTTCCATGGCCACCCCTCACTCCATTTAGGTTTAAGGTTCAAAATCAACGTGTTTGACAGCTGTTTCTTTTGTCTCTGGTACCTTTCTTGTTACAATAAAGACTGGCTCCTGAAATTAGACACCTCATAGTGCTCATACTTGCCATTAACAAGGCTCTGCAACCATTCTGTTGTCTGTGCACCATGTCGTAGCCCTGTTTTCTGCTCTCCTCCTTGGCCTCTTAACATTTTCCACCTTTTCCAGAGGAAATGACCCTATGCTTTTTTGTTGATTTTCTCCACATTACCTTTATATGTCTAACTGCCTGTATTAATCTGTTTCTGTGCATGCCAGTCCAACATATACAAGAGTTGGTACCTCTTGTTTTCTGGCTGTTTGCTTTCATAACACATGAAGCCTTAATGCTAGCTTCAACAGGAGCCTCCTTCTCCAAGGGTATTTCGTAACAGATAGCAGAAATCCTTGTCATTCTTCCAGCTCATTGGGACAGGCCCACCTTCTATAGGTCATCCTTGTGCTGTTCAAGCTGGTCAGGTAATGTTAATGCTACGGATCTGTGCTCTCATATACAGGAATGCAATCACAGGCTCTGTACGACTCCATTTAGGAGGAGACATGGGATCCTATCTGCTGGCCAGCAGAGGTTGCTCAGAGCACATTAGTTGAGTATTCTGTGCTCTACAGCTCTTTATTTCTTAGTAAACTAAGTCTAGGGTTTTTTAATCTTCTGTGGGATTTGCTCCAACATCCTGTTCCTCCCCTTATGCCGGGTATTTGTGCTGATGACTCACCTCTCTGGAACAATGACGGAGTCAGTGAGGGAAGCAGGAGATGGAGGATTGTCCCTGGGGCGGGCAAGATTGCAGCCCTTGCTACATTTGGAGATTGCAAAGCTCTCCTTGAGTTCGTTTCCCATCATTGTGGACTATATATATATCCACATGCATGCCCACAGATGGAAAAAAAATAATATCCCCCTACAATCTTGGAGGAAAGGAAGAAATAGATCATTATTGTTTTCCCTTTTCATATACCCTTGAGGTCACCATAGTGCTGATGGAGGCATCAGTGTGGTCTTGAGTTTGGAACGGAGTATAGAAAGTTAAGAAATATTTTGGAAAGTTCCAAAGGAAGCTGTTCTTCAGGTTTGGATTCTGACCTAGTTGTCTTCAAGTTTCATTCATAATAAAGTCTTTACATGGGCTGCAGTAATGGTCTTGATTATATTTCTCCTATATTGGCATGTCTGGATCTTCTTCAGGGGATCTGAAGTTAGCTACATAAAACTGTGGAGGCCTCATTTGCCTCCTCGTGCTACATTATTGCTGAAGCCTGCTGCTGCACTGCTATTGTGGTTCTGTATTTGTGCGTGGTTCCTTTTTTCCTACAAGAATATGTTTATTCAGAGAATGCTAACTCTTAATCCTGTATCCCATCCGTATGATTTGAGATCAATTCCTGTAAGAGGAGGGAGAGCCTACTGGATCTAGATGGACTAGTTTTATGTATTTTAACTGCATTCTCCTTGATTTAAAATCAAAATAAATAGCATGTTATGATAAGAGGAGAGGGTAGAGGAAAGGATAGAAATAAGATTTTCCTGGATTGAGGGTGGTAAGCATTGCTGGTTTTATCAAGCATCCTCATCTCTTTACCTGCCCTTGGGTCGGAACTGATGTTTCACTTCCTTTGGGAGTAGGAAAGTCCAGAGAAAAGGGACACAGTTACAATTCTCCATGAGGTGACAGGTTTTGGGGAAACTAAGTAGCTCAGATTGATCCCGTGCAATGGCTTTAGGGACGGTGACTGTTGCGCTCTTAATGCTGCCATTGTGCAGAGTAATGTCCCTTCGAAGGCACAGTCTTGATGTGCAGTTATACCTGAACGTCAAGCAAACAGGCAGCATGGATTTTGGCTTTGGAAGTCTCATGTATTTGTCATTGAGATGGGATTTAGACCTTAGAAAATCCGTAACCTTTTCCAGGAGAACAACTTTATTCAGGAAAATAACTTTATCAGAATAGTTTAATTGAAGGGCAAATAGAGTTTCTCAGGTTTGCCTGTGTGGAGTGGTGACATTATAAAACCATGAAAACCCTAATGCAGTTTCAGTATTACTGAGACATTAGCAACAGACTGTTTTGTCTTTGTGGTTTAGATTTGGAATTTATCCAGTTGTTGCCGGAAGGCTACATTTAATTTGTACTGTGTTTGCATAAATAGCTTATTTGTAAAGATCACATTTTACTTGAACAATTCTAAATGATGCATTTATCATAGGGAGAAAAATGATCTATTGTTCTCTTTAAAGAAAATGGTACTGCCCTTCCAAAGTATCCAATCAACAAAAACATGAAAAATCACAGCATACTTATAGGTTGCTTATCTCATTCCCAGAATCAGCTCTCATCTGCTTATATCCCCTGGGTTTGTAAAATTCAAAAGATTCTTTGAATTACTCTCTTAATTATGATGTTGGCATTATAATTACTTGCTAAATAAGATTCCTTAACAATGACGTCCTTGTTATCCAAGCAGTTTCATTTCTTTGCTTGGTTTGAATAGCTGCACGCTCTGATCAGGGCAGCAACAGTTGTCGTGGGAGCCTGACACTGGCTGAAGGAGGAATCGACTGCTTGGAGAATGTTGTTTAGAGCACTACACAAAATCTCTTTTACCCCCACCTCCACCCCGTAGGCAAATGAAGATTAAGGAAAATACAGGGCCTGTACCTGTAAGGACTCAAACAACAGTAGGCAATTTCCCCTCCAATTTGCATCTCATTCATGTGTTGGAGGGAAAAAATGTTTGGGCTTTTTAGTCCTAAGCCCCTTTTAGCACATTTTCACATTCTGTGTGCTTTAAGATCAAATGTAGAATAGTAAAGACAGATGTATTTGGAGAATACTTTTAAATAATATGATGGTTTGGGTTTGTTTTTTTTTTTGAAGTTATGGTTAATCAAGTGTAATACAGTATTTCTAAGTACTGCTTGAAGGTTTCCACATCTCTATAGTTAAGTGTGAAACGAGCACAAAAGTCTAATGACTCCTGCTAGCTCCAGACAAGACTTGTGTCGTGTCTTAGGAAGAATGCATGTTTTTGTCATTTCTTGTCAGATATGGTTCCTAGGTATATATTTGAGTCTGTGTGGATGAACTCTCTACCATTAACTCGTATGTTACACGAACATTTTCCATTTCTGTGATATACCACTACATGTAGTGCATCTGAACTGAGTCTAGCAAGGATCCTGAGAATATTGCATATTAAATATTGATAGAGCATATTGTTCCCTGGCACATCTGCCTTTTCTTCATGATTTTCAGTGCTCTCTCCTCTCCTCTCCTCTCCTCTCC
>NW_009732045.1:0-2098 GCF_000703405.1 Apaloderma vittatum | reverse complement strand
CAACGCTGGCGCCTGTCGGGGTTCGCAGGTGGTGGATTCCTGCAGGAGCCTGGGCACTTACAAGGCGGGCTGTGTCTGGTGATTTGATCTCAGCTTAAGTATGCGGTGTGCCCTGGCGCTGCAGAAATGCAGGGGTTGGAATGGGATCAGGTGGAGTTTGGGGGTTTTTTTTGTTTGTTTTGATTTTTTTCTTTTTTCCTGTGCTTATTTTTGAGGATCGGATTTTGCAAGGCAATGCCTACAAGGATCCCGTGTTGTTCGAGGTATTTCACGCCCTTACAGTCGTGTTCAGGTGCTCCTCGGTCACTAACAATCAAGCAAATTTTATTGTGGGATTAATTTACCACTTTAACAGTTCCTTTATGGGTTAAGAAAGATGTTTCTGTTCTAAAGTTTGCTGAATTCTGTGAGGACTGGATTTAACTCTGTTTGGTGTGCCTAATGCCTGTCCGAGGAGGTGTGGGATGGGAACTGTCGCATCGATTCGAAGCCGTAGCCGGTGTGATGGTTTTTCTCTGCATAGAATCGTAGAATCCTGGAATAGTCGAGGCTGGAAGGGACCTTAGAGATCATGTAGTCCAACCTCCCTTTCAGTCACGGGCAGGGACGCCTCTCAACTAGCCCAGGTTGCTGAACACAAGCCTCCGCCCAACCTGGCCTTGAACCCCTCCAGGGAGGGGGCAGCCACAACATCTCTGGGCAATTTATTCCAAAGTCTTGCTGCCCTCGTACTGAAGAATTTCTTCCTAAGGTCCAATCTAAATCTATTCTCCTTCAGCTTAAACCCATTTCCCCTTGTCCTGCCGCTGGACACTCTTGTAAAAAGTCCCTCCCCAGCCTTCCTGTAGGTTCCCTTCAGGTGTTGGAAGGCAGCTCTTAGGTCCCCCCGAAGTCTTCTCTTTTCCAGACTGAACAGTCTCAGCTCCCGCAGCCTGTCCTCGTAGCAGAGCTGCTCCAGCCCCTGGATCATCCTTGTGGCCTCCTCTGAACACGCTCCAACAGATCCACGTCCCTCTTATGGTGGGGGCACCAGAACTGGACGCAGGATTCGAGGTGGGGTCTCACCAGAGCAGAGGAAAGGGCGAGCATCCCCTCTCTTGACCTGCTGACCACGCTTCTCTTGATCCATGAGCTTTTCAGTCTTGCCTTTGCATTATAAACTGTTCGTGTCGGAAATTTTTTGCTCTTGAAATCCTCGATCCTGGCCACAGGGAGTTTTTGGGCTGAGTGACGTCTGAAGGCTGCGCAAGGCGAGCAGGGCTGGCGGTCGCAGCCAGAAGAGAGTGTCCCAGGGAGCTGCCCCGGGGCAGCGGGGACGCAAGGGGCCGGGGGTCCCAGCCGGGCGGCTGCTGCCTGTGGGGCTCTGGGACACTCAGGACAAGGGAAGCTCGAGGTTCAGAAATTTAACTCGGGGCAGATTTCCTGAGCCCCGCAATGGGCTTCAGAGCAGGAAGGCGTTTGGGAGAAGCCGCTCCTGGTGCAGCGGGAGCTGAGCCTGGGCACGGCGTTGCTACTGGCGGCACCAGAAGCTCCTGAGGTTTCCACCCGGTCTGCAACATGGATTTTATTTTTTTTTCCCCACCTGTTGAGATTTTAACAGCATCTTAACTCCTTTAACTACTGCAGAAAAGTGTGGGGACACCTTTTGGTGCAGTGACTGGCATAGTTGGAGCAGGTAGATGAGCACTCCCCGAGCAGGAACGCTCACATGCCGGTGAAACGCTGAGTTTTGGTGACGCGATCGTGCAGAAATGACGGCCGGTGCCTCCAGCGCCTGAAGGTCTTGTGAAGAGCAGCTTTAAGTGTTGAACAGTCACTGTTCCACAGAAATGCTCGAGGTCCCGACAGCCTCGCCCCTCTGTTTTGTATTAATTTCATGTACCCGGGGATTTCGTTCTGTGCAAAAGTTTTTGAAGTGATTTCTCACTGAAGAGTTCTCACAGTTGGTTTTTTTTTTTTTAAATGTTGATGAAATAAACTTTTTTAAAAAGGTGTTTTCATCTGCTCTTAAGGTTGTCAGAAAGAAGCTTGGCCATCTTCCCACGGTAAAAGACACTGTCACTCCAATGAAGCACTTAGGGTTTTGGCAGGTGTCTGT
>NW_009732044.1:950-1159 GCF_000703405.1 Apaloderma vittatum | reverse complement strand
GGAAAGGGCCTTTGCCCAAACAGTCTGCTCAAAAGATCACTTTTAACATGGACATTTTATCCTGCACAGGTGTGATTACATGGAAGATTAGAGAAATGAAGTAGACATTATAAAGGGCAGATCATCAGTAGTGAAGTTAGAGGGAAAAATCAATATTTCTGTGGAATTTCCCTTGTGAACAGAACATGGGATTGGCAGAGTGCTCTTGG
>NW_009732044.1:0-885 GCF_000703405.1 Apaloderma vittatum | reverse complement strand
ACAGAATTATTGCTCTCCTTTCTGTACTGGATTGGGGTAAATTCATATTGTTAATGATTATGTATTTAAATTAATTACACTTTATTTCAGTAAATCAAAAATAATGATAAGAATAAGATAATCTAAAATTCATTATATTTTCCTATCAATGACTAGTAATTATTCACACACGTGGTCGGGGAGGCCAGGTCTACCCGTGGTATGTACTGGGAGGCCAGGTCTACCCAATTGCTTCCTAGGGAGGCCAGGTCTACCTTTAAAAAGCATAAGGCGAGGCCAGGTCTTCCCGTGTTCTAGATTGGAGGCCAGGTTTGCCTCCGAAGAAAGTGCTAAGAGGCCAGATCTGCCCTGGATCCTAGCAACGAGGTTATAGCTTTGGGATTTTTTTGATCTTGGGCTGCTATAGGAGACACTTGGCCTACTGTGGGCAGATGGAATACACCTATCTTGGAAAGGAAATATTATTTTGGGGCAGGAGTTAGCAGGACTCACTGAAAGAGCTTTAAACTAGTAGTAATGAAGGTCAAAGGTGTTGCAGTTTTCAAAGGGAAGATAGAAAAAATGATGGAACTTATCTGCACATAGATGAGCAGGCATTTCTGTGTTGCAGCGCTGGGAAGCTTAGAAATCACCAAATGCTTCGAATACATCACAAAAATTCAATCCATTTGTACACCTTTTTTTGTAAAGTCATAATCTTTAACATATTTTAACATAAACATATGCCCGCTATTAACTCTAACCTTGACAATGATTGTCTCATCCCTCATTAATATTCCTATATCCTATTTCCATACAATCGTTGGCCATTGGGGTGAGATCACATCTGATCACAAGGCACAAAATAGGGGGTTAGGGAGATAGATAGGGAGACAGGGAGATAGG
>NW_009732043.1:0-1449 GCF_000703405.1 Apaloderma vittatum | reverse complement strand
CAGGCTGGTGGTGCTTCTAGGAAAAGATATTCAGGAAAAACGAAAGGCTGCACAAGCAAAATATAAGGAAAAAAAGAGTAAAAATCAACAGTATGAACACCAAAGTGAGAGAAGGAAGAGAGAGGAGGTGCCCCAGATGCCACATCAGCAATTCACAAGCAGCACTTGAAGAGAATCAGGATGAAGCAGATCCTGCAGCCCATGGAGGACCACACCAGAGCAGATATCCACACTGCGACTCATGGAGTACCCCCGTGCTGGACCAAGTGAATAGTTCCTGAAGGAACTGCGACCTATGAAGAGCCCATACTGGTGAAAGGAAAAGTGAGGAGAAAGGAGTGGCAGAGAGAAGCTGTCATGGATTGATCACAACCCCCCATTCCCCAGTAGAGGAAGCTGGGCAACAAAGCTGGTGAGGGGCCTGGAGAATAGATCTTATAAGGAGCAACTGAGGGAGCTGGGAGTGTTCAGTTTGACGAAGAGGAGGCTGAGGGGGGAACCTCATCATGCTCTACAATTACTTGAAAGGACATTGTAGAGAGGTTGGTGCTGATCTCGTCTCACAGGTAATTAGGGACAGAACCATGGGGAATGGTTGCAAGTTGCAACAGGGCAAGTTTAGGCTGGACATTAGGAAGAAATTCTTCACAGAAAGAGTGGTCAGAAACTGGAACAGACTGCCTAGGGAGGTGGTTGAGTCGCCATCCCTGGATGTGCTTAAGTGTCGCTTAGATGTGGTGTTGAGTGATATGGTTGGGGGTGAGCTTGTAGTGTAGGATTGATGGTTGGACTCGATGATCCCAAGGGTCTTTTCCAACCTGAATTGTTCTTGATTCTATGATTCTATGATTCTATGATTCCTGTGCTGCTCAGGAGAGCAGGAGGTAAAGAAGTTATGAGTGAATGATTGAAGTTACACCTGAGAAGACTGTGAGAGGGGAAGGTGGTTTAATTTTTGTATTTGTTTCTCATTATCCAAATCTATTTTAATTGGCAATATTAAACTTATTTCCCCAAGTCAAGTCTGCTTTGCCTGTTATGACAGCTGATAAGTGATCTTCTCAGCTTTACTTTGACCATGATTTTTTTCATCCTGTTGTCTCTCCATTCCCTGCTAAGAAGTGAGTGTGTGAGTGGTTGGATCCTCTGGCTGCTAGCTGAGGTCAACCCACTACACATGGCCCTGCAGAGAATTATGTAATTTCTTTTATTCCATATGGCTTATTAATTAACATTTTCATGTTATAATTGCCTTCAACTACTTGTGAGCATGTGTTTGCTTCTTCTGCAGCCTCTAATTCAATACATATACCTTCATTTTAAAACTTTAATACACTGTCTTCCTCCCGTGTGGATAATATACTTCCTCTGTCATCAAGAGGTGTTAAAAACTAAACAAACTGTAAAGAAATAATGGAATGCACCTGGGCCGGGCTAATCCCAGGCACA
>NW_009732042.1:1801-2070 GCF_000703405.1 Apaloderma vittatum | reverse complement strand
CTGGGTTTTATTCCCTCAATTTATAACAAAGTCCATTCACCTTCTGTCGATCAGTGAATTCAGCTAGTCCTCACCAGGAGCCTGGCCAGGGCTATATTGGCACCACAAAGAAATAATTAGAGCTCTGAAGCTGGGTTACGAATAGCGGATTGCAGTCCGCAGCCAAGCAGTTGTGGGGTTTTGCCCAGAAGCAGCTGCTCTCGTATCCCCCGCGGTCCTTGGGGGGTGGTTCTGCCTCTCCCCTGTGACCCTCGTGACATGAGCTGGGA
>NW_009732042.1:674-1758 GCF_000703405.1 Apaloderma vittatum | reverse complement strand
GGGGGGGGGGGTTCTCCAGCCACAGACGTGGCCCTCCCTCGAGGAGGGAATGAGTTGTTACACATCTGTATAATTAACCATCACTAATTAATGGCACGAGAGGGTCCCCTCTGCCACCCAGGGAGCGGCGTTCCAGCGGAGCAGTTCGCTGCCTTCCCTGCCACGGAGCCAGATTTTCTGGCTTATTGGGTCAAGCGGCTGCAGTGAGCAGCGTCAGCGTCTCCCTGCCCTGTCTGGGCTGGAGCCTTTGTCATAACTCAGTTATAACTTTGTTATAACTCAGTGCTCACGGGTTTACGACAGCCGTGTTGTGTTGATGGATTGCAGGGGCTGACATTGAAGCTGCTGCTCCTTCTTCCCCCACCCTCTGCTGATGCAGCTGACCAGACTGACGATGTTTTCTGCATCACACAAGAGAAAATCTCGCTCCATCTAATTCTGTTTCCCTGATCTGGAGGTTTGAGGGGAAAACTGGAGCCTGGTGTGCAACTGTGCATGTGCCCTGCTTGTCCAGCAATGGACTTAACAGCTTCTGACGCTTGCAGTGACACCGAGGGAGAAAAACGGGCTAGAGAAAATGTCTGGAAAATCACAGCAAGCAGCAGGGCTATCCCACCACGTATGAACCACCCACGGCTGAGCAGTGCTGGTGTCGGAGCCTGGCTCTGGAGGGAGAGTGACCTTTAAGTATGAACGACTGCTAATTATCAGGAAGAGACGGTGCCATCGATCGTCATAATCAGTGATCTGTCAGTTCCGGTGTCAGCGGGACAGATGCAGCTTTCCTCCTCATATCAATCTCCCATTGTCTCGTCGGGACCTCGCCAAAGGACGGGGTCCCTCCGCACCACGCTGGGACAAATGGGTGCCCATGTGGTGGGTGACTTCAGCTGCCGTGGCACTGCCATTGCCTGTGACAGCGGAGCCACCTGCCTGGCAGCAAGAGATGCCTGGAAGGCACCAGAGCCATTTAATTACACAATTATAAATGTCTTTGGCCTTTTTATCTTGCTGAGGCTGACAAGCACCTTCAGCATCGAACAAAGAGATGCCGTTATCTCTCAGAGCAGCGGCTGCCTTCCTG
>NW_009732042.1:0-564 GCF_000703405.1 Apaloderma vittatum | reverse complement strand
GAGCCCAGGGCCCTGGGCAGCCGTAGGGATGGCTCTCAGCCATGGGGATTTTATGCTGTTAAAGATTTTTTAAGTGAATAATATTAAACACCAGGAGATGAAGAGATTAATAGGGCAGTGAAAATACTTTTTCTGAAATTTAAGTGCTCTGGAGTGATGAGTATTGGTGTGCTGGATAAATCGTGGTTTGTGACTAAACATGAGCTCCTGCGGTAAGTGGTCTGTAAGTTGGTGATGCTGTACAAGGAGGGAAAAAAACCAGCACAGCGTGCTTGGGGACCCAGGCTGCTTTCCCTGTGGCTGTTTCTGGGCACAGTTCAATTAAGCGAAGGTAGAATGTAGCTGTGCAGGAGAAGCAGAATGCATCGCGGCGGGTTCTGCGAGGAACAGCAGCAGAGCGGGGCCGCACTCACGCATCTCCTCCCGAGCCCCCTCTTTATGCGCGTGCTTGTTCCCGCTCTCCCAAAAAGAGTCTCTCGTGTGAGTACAGGTGCTGCCAAACCCTTCCATGAGTCAGCGGGCAGGCCGGTTGTGCTGAGCTGGGCTGAAGGACGTTTGCAGCCA
>NW_009732041.1:0-1080 GCF_000703405.1 Apaloderma vittatum | reverse complement strand
ATTTCAACAGCAAATGACAAGACAAACTTTGAGCCTAGTAACAATACAGCAAAGCAGTTGACAGAAGAATATAACGAGTTATGCAAGTGGATCTGTAAAGTTTTCCTGGCTTGATAATTTGTTGATGTTTTCCTGCAAACACACAAAAAAAACCCCACACCAAAACCAAACCAGATAAATCAACGAAGATTCCTCCCTAGCAACAAGGAGGAAAAAATCAGGAGCAGTGTGGAGAGGATGCTGAACAGGCAATGAGTGACTGATAGCTGCAGTAATCTGAAGAGACCGAGATCGTTGTTTAGTTCTGGCTGCAGCACAAGGCAGGACAAGCAGGACAAGGCAATAAAGTCTGTGGTTAACATTTTAGACCAAAAACATAAACAAATTTTCACACTCATCCAAATAAACTTTTCAAAAGAGAATAATTACAAGTCCTTGTAGTTGCCATATGCTCTTACAATTGCCATTAAAATCTCAAAAATACTATTAGTTTTAAAGTGCTAGTTGAGCAGTCTTCATGGGTAGCATTGTTGAAAGACAGCAACAAAAAAAAAAAGCAGAATTAGATTGCGGTTTTGTAACAGCAGCTATGTAGGATCTTTACACCACAATTTCCTAAATACAGTCATAGCAAATACAGAGGAAACTATTAGTGCCAAAGGCTCTGTTCGTCATCCCTATGGCTAGGTTCTGATTCGTCCCCTAACGTGTCTTGAGAAAATATTCCCAGGCTGTCAGCTCAAACAGCTTGCTGAGATAAATGCCATGATATATCTAGAATGTTAGACCATTGGACTGTTTAGTGTGTGGAAAAAATCTAGTTAAAATGAAATGATAAGGACCCAGCTTTCCTAATCTATAGGCTTCATCTACTTCAATAGGACTAGAGGAGCAGACATGGTATAAAAATACGTAACAACAGAAGACTTACTTGCAAGCAACTCTGTGCAAATTTTTGTGGAAACTTAATCTTTAGGATCACTCCTGTAATACTTAAAATACCATCTACCTGGATTATATGTCGCCCAAGTGCCAATTACGAATGTTAAATGGGTGTATTGGGTTGGCTCAGCCGGATTT
>NW_009732040.1:0-2177 GCF_000703405.1 Apaloderma vittatum | reverse complement strand
TTCTGGAAAAGAAAACACCGAAATAGGGTTTGGGGGGAATTTTTGCAGAAATTCTGCTTTCACATTTTTTTCTCTTTTTTCTTATCCTCCCCGCTTTTTGCAATTTTGCAGGTTTTGGGGCATTTGGGGGCATTTTTTTTGGCAATTCTTCTGCTCTTTTAGAGATTTTTGGGTCTTCTTCCGCTTTCTCCCTGCATTTTTTTGCATATTTTTCTTTTTTTTGTTGCTTTTTTTGATTTTTTTTTGCCTTTTTTCGAGCCTTTTCCCTGTTTTAATCTTGGAGATTTTTTCGCATTTTTGCGCATCCTTGGACTTTTTTTGGTCTTTTTTCCCTCTCCCCCCGCATTTTTTTTCAACATTACCCTGCCTTTCCTTTTGCATTTTTGCAATTTTTACCTTTTTTTTTAAGCTTTTTTTTCATTTTTCAAGATTTTTCTGCAAATTTTTTTGCAATTTTTTTTTTTATTATTTTTTCCATAAGAAAACACCACGAGCTAATTTTTTTGCACGATTTTATGGTGCTTTTTTTTAATGGTTTTGGGGAGGGAAAACACAAATTTGGGGTCCTGGGGCTGGACAAAGAGTCGTGGTGTGTCCCCGCCGTGGGACCCCTGGCGTCACCTTGGGTGGCCAGTGGGGGGGAGGGGCTGGCGGACGTGCAAAGCGCCACATCCACCCGGGAATCCCCCCCCCGGCTCCTTCGCCTTCCACAGTTTTGGTTACGTACACCCCAAAAAACCTGTTGCACCCCCAAAAAGGCAGAGAGGTGTCGCACCAAGGCTGCGGATTTTGTGCCACGTGCGAGGTTTCGCGCAATATTTAAGGTTTTGCACCAGAGTATCACACGTGCTGCGGGGTTTTGTTTTTTTTTTCACCGAATCCAGGAGTTTTGCACCATGATTTTGCACCAGGGGGTTTGCGTTCAGGGTTTTTGCTCCACACGTGAGTTTTGACCCCACACGGGGGGGTTTTGCACCGCGTGTGAGGTTCCGCACCGCGGGTTTACACTACATCCGAGGTTTTGCACGAGGCCCAGAGTGTTGCACCGCACGTGGGGTATTGCACTGCATCCAAGGTTTCACGACATCTGGAGTTTTAAGCCATTTTCAGGGTTTTGCACGGCTTTGCACTAAATTCAGGGTTTTGCACCAGGCCCGCCGTGTCGCAGCGGCTGCGAGGTTTTGCACCGCGCCCAGAGTTTTTGCACCAGGTTTACGGTTTCGCATCGCGTGTGCGCTCGCTGGGGCCCGGCAGGGAATCTCCAGCACTTGTGCACCAGGATATACGTGCGCACACATGCGCTCGCACGTGCATTGGCAAACTCGTGCGAGCACACACGCAGGCAAGCACATGCACGCACTGATGCACCCACCTGCACCGGCGCACACGTGTACACGCATGCAGGTGCATGTACCCCTTCACATGCACACACACATGCACACGTGTGCCTGCCCAAACAAAGGTGCACACAGGTACAGAGACACGTGTGCACACACACACATGTGCACATAGCTCACAGAGGCTTGCAGCAAAGTGCTTGCACAAGTACACACACGTGTACAGGCACGTGTGTAGATGCACAGTCGTACATGCACGGACACACATGCATGGGCACACGCGCACGTGTGCTCACACATACACACACAGTGCACACATGCACAGACACACACACATTTGCTCACTCACGTGTGCACACATATGTACAGGCACACACACCTGTACATGAACACGTGTGCAGGCATGCACACCTGCACACTCGTATGTGTGCACCCACACAGGTATACACCCCCACACTTGCATACTCGCATGTGCACACACACAGGTGTTCACACTTGCACACTGACCCTTACACGCTCCTACCTACACACCCTTTCACACCCACACATACACACACTCACAGGCAGGCCTGCACGCTCATGTCTGTAAAGGGGTGCACATGTCCTTGCACACACACAAGCGCATACACACACTCTCACACGAGTGCTCAAGTGCACGCCCTTGCATGCTCACACGCGCAAACAGTGCTCGCCACCCCCTTGCACGCTCACACGTGTGCTCAAGTGCACACCCTTGCATGCTCACATGTGCAAACAGTGCTCGCCACCCCCTTGCACACTCACACGAGTGCTCAAGTGCACACCCTTGCATGCTCACACGTGCAAACAGTGCTCGACACC
>NW_009732039.1:359-1654 GCF_000703405.1 Apaloderma vittatum | reverse complement strand
GAGGAGCTTTGCAGTGGTTTCTCTTGGTCTCGTTCCCAGAGACCTGTCCTTCTAACCTTAGAAACAAAATGCCTCATTTTAAAAATAATTAGCGGTAAACATTTAAAAAAAAAAAAAGAGTAATGGATCATTTGGCTCACACTGGATTCTGACAGTAAACATTTAACCAAAGCTACTTTGCAGCAGGGGGACTGAGCTGTGTGGAGGGGTGTTGCCTGTGCCGGCTGGGCTGCGCATCCTCCCTGGCCCATGGGGCTGAGCCTGTCCCTGGGGCAGCCCTGTGCTGGCGTGGGGGGCTCAAGACCTTCTCGAGGTGCCGCCAGATTTAAATCTGCAGGCTGCTCTGGGTCCCTCTTGTGCCACCTATACCCCGCGGTAGTGGGAGGATGATGGGGCAGGAGGGATGCTTGAGGCCACAATGGGGCCCAAGTCAGGGTTTTCTGAGCAGATGAAATACCTCAAATAAGTACTTGTTGTTGGTTTGGGGGGTTGGTTGTTTTTTTTGTTTTGGGTTGGGTTTTTTTAGCCTCTTCAGGAAGTATTGGCATATCTTATTGCTTGGTTTTTATATGTGTTTTTTGCTGACATTGAGTTGTTTTGGTTTTTTTTAAAATTGTATCACCAAAGACAGGAAAAAAAATTCATCTTCCTCTGCCTGGTTTCCATCTGCTCAGCACCAGATCTGATCCTAACAGGGGCTCCTTGACCCTGTTCCCCTGTTATGTGCTCAACCTTGGGGAACGTCCAGGGCCCTTTGGTGCAAAGGAGCTGAAGTCCCTCTGCATGCAGCTACCCACCAGCCCATGCCACCTCTCTGTCCACACCACTCCCAGGCACCAAATAACATCCAGGCCCTGCTGACCACCTCTGGATGGCAATTTCATTTTCTACGGTGCTGGGACATGCCCAGGAGAGAGACCACACCTGTCACTCCTCTGCTTTCCAGGAATGGCTGGGGCTATTGGAACTGCAGCCCTGTTTGTTTCTCTTCGTGGCACAGCCCAAGGGCCAGGATGTGGATGTGGCACACGGTGCCAGCAGCACAGCTGGGGTCACCACTGGCAAATCTCCTCCAGATAAGGATACAGCAAATTCTAGCACCGTAATGGGAGAAAGATGCTAGAGCTGCCTCGCTCTTGACAGGTAGAAGCATTTGGGGCTGGGGCAGTGCGTATCTCATCACATGTTTTTATTATCTCATCTTACCTGAAAAGCTGAACAGTGGCATTAGCCACTGCTGGGCACGTGGGGAGTCCTGTGAGGACGAGGGTCCTGCAAGGATACCCTTCATGTTC
>NW_009732039.1:0-278 GCF_000703405.1 Apaloderma vittatum | reverse complement strand
CCTCCGTGCCTCCCACCACGGCAGCCAGGCCTGGGAGCAGCTCCAGGTTTAAGAGATGGGTGATGGCAGATGCTGTGTCTCTGCCCCCGGTGACTCCCAGTGACAAACTGGGCAGGGGACACTGCTGCCCAGTGGTGCCAGGGAAGCAGTCACTCTAACATGGTGTTACCTACTTTTTCGGCCCCCTCCCCCTCTTAGCTATGTCCTCCATGCTTTTGCAAGTGGCTGGGTGCTGTGCTCTCTGGTCCCCCACCACAGTGCCAGCCCGGCCCGGCAGA
>NW_009732038.1:21370-26923 GCF_000703405.1 Apaloderma vittatum | reverse complement strand
CCTGAATTGTTCTATGATTCTATGATCTCTTCGACAAACATTTTGACAAATCATCTTCTCCAAGACTATGGCAAAGACAGTAAATATTCTTTCAACAGTTAAGCAGAAACAGAAAAGCTTATGCCACTTAAATGATGTTGTAGTTAACAGTGTTAATGTTCTAACTCCACCTGCAGGTTGATTTTACAGGAAAACTCAGTTTTTAATAATCATCTTTGTTATAGACAGCAGAAAAACAATGTTTAGCTAACAATGCTGAAAAAGGAGTTTCAGTCATAACCCCATTCTAATTTCACCTGTGTTCTTATTTAAATGCCACAAAAGAAAATATTAATAATAACAGAAGAGAGCACATTTTAACACTGTAAGTGAGTTTATAAAAACAATTATCATGTTTCATTTGGGACAAGCTGAAGTGTTAGAATAATAGCCATGTAAGTTGCCAGAGGCCAACAAATGTGTTTCAACAGAATTGAGGACAGGTAACACATTATGTGATCGTATCTCAAAGAGCTGCGACTAAAGCACAGACATGCAAAGTTGTGAACTTTTCTTTTTACTTTCACGTCAGCTGTAGAATTTGTTCCAATTCTCACCTCAGTTTTGCTTCTCTGCTTGCCTGCTCTAACTACCTATCTTCCACCATGAACAACCGCTAAGTATATGAAGTAGGCTAAATAAAAAGGGAAAATAATGTCATCTATATTCTCCTAAGTAACAGATGTTATTTTAACCAATGTAAGTAATTTTGCAGTTCCCCTACTATATATGTGAGGAATTAAGGTTTTGCTAGGAAATAAGATTTATGTTAAACGACACTTTATGTTCATACATGTTCACTTTTAAAAGTTTGTTGCCTGAACGACTGGGACTGTGTTATGTCTTCATTACCAAACCACCACTCACAACAAAATACTGTACGTCTACTTGTTCATGACAGCTTGAATCCAGCCAGGAAAAGCACAGCTCTTGCAATGAGTAAATTGAATTCAACACAATGAAATCAAGGTTGAAATAATCAAGTATTTTGGAAAAAAAACAGCATCAAGATCAGTTGGATTCTCTTGTAACACAGCCTGACATGCATAAACTACTAAAGATACAGTTTAATGTTTATGCTCTACCCTGAGCAATTTAACAGGGTAGTATTGACCCTAAAAAGACTGCTTTGGTCCCAATGAGCTGTGCATTAGCAGACACAATTACAGCATCGGGACTGCAAAATGCATATAATTCAAGTCAAATGTGGACAGAGACTGTTAAGATAAAAACCCTGCTGGACATCAAAAATAAGCCAGAGCAAGGACATCACTCAGGTCCATTGTTAAAGCTGGATGAACCTGAATTGATTTTTTCTTCAGAGGAAGACAAAGTAAGAAGCAAAATCCAAAAATCAGTGTCTGACTTGTCTTATCTTCACTGTTTTTCGTCTACCACAGATCTTCATGAAATATGGTTTCTGCTGGTGTTTTCACAGACATGGAAAGTCCACACATCACTGAATACTTCAGTTAAACTTAAGAACAGCAGAAAAGTAAAGATTTAAAAAGACAATCAGTGCTCCAATTTGCCTTTTATAATTGTTCTGATAAAGGAACGGTAAATCAAACATCTCTAGAATCAACTGCTTTGACTTCCATTAAGCTGTCATGAAAAATAGATACTTAGGTCAACAGCAGTTTCCTCACAGCCACCTGTGGTGATGTGAAACAAAATCTGGTCTATATAAGGACACTTCTTTCTTTGTACCAGCTCTCTTGTCTCTACACTCCCAATTTTTCTACTCCATTAAATACGTGATCTGTATTTTACGAGTTAACCCGTCAGGAACAGATTCATTCTTCCTCAGTCATCATTCCTTGGAAAGGATCTTTAAAATCCCTGCACCCTAAATAGTCACCGTTTTCCATCCACACATCAGAAAAACAACTGCAGCGATAGCGTGGCATCTTAGCATTTAAGTACATTTCATCCCTAACCTCAAAAAAAAAAGCACTACCAGACACCTCTGGGAGATATTTGTTAAAAATAAAGTGCAGTACCCCGTTTATTTCCATACGTACACAACAATGGAAGTCTTGCAATCTTGGTAGAATACTTTGCATATTACATTTCTACTAATGTAGTTTCCTTATTATTAACTGCACTCCTACTGCCTCATAATCAAACTCTCCTTGGTATACATCACAGCTGGATGGAGTGATGCTATTTTTGGAAATCCAGTCCCTTTCACTCATGCAATAATAACTGAGTTTCACAGCTCCACTTTACCATGCTTCAGCCTTAAGCATTAACTCACTGGTCAGTTGTTACTTAAAATTAGTTAGACTACTTAAGTGTTTTAAAGACTCCATTTAAATGGATAAAAACAACTTTAGTTCCATACTAAGGATCATATTTTTAGTCTGAGTATAGCCAAGATCTACATATTTATTTTCTTAAACTGTTCTCCAGAATAGAAACTTCTATTGTTGATGTTTGATGACCTCTTTCTTCCTTAAAAAAACTGGGCCACTGAGGAAACCAGACCTAGATGGTACATCTATCTGTGGTTGGACTTCCTCCCACACTGGTAGGCACAGATCATCACAGCATCTCTCTTAGAATATTCTGTTAACATTTCTTCCCTTCTGCCCATGATTTGTTTTTCCTAGAAGGAAGAGGTATAGAAGTGACTAACAATGGTTTCAGATATCCCTCTGAGCTTTAAATACATTATGTCTTCTATCTTCCTTAGAACATGCCTACCTACGCTGTGCATTTGAAGCACTAGGGGCCTCCTGAACTCCCATCTGTACTACAGCTCCAGTCTATGCAACCACGTCACCGAAAATCAATTACTACTACCTTATGGGTTGGGTTTTTTTCAGTTACTTTGAAGGACAAACTGCCTTTGTGTCCCTGCTCTTGTGAGCCCACTGCATAGAGTGCTCAGGATGTGCACACCTATGCAAGCACATGTATTTTCACTGGGATGTCCCCTTTCTCCTTTAAATACCTTTTCTGCTTACTTGGCTCTACCTTTCAAAAAACAGGTCACAGTAACACACAGTTATTTAGAATATTCTTTTGCACAAGCAAAGCTCCTGCAGAACAAAGTAAACTTAAGACCAGGTATGAGCCTACTGTTCCAAAATAATCTGCTTTTGTTCCAAAACAAATAACGAAATGTGCAACAGAAAAGAAACACAGAAGTAAGACGCAGTTTGAGACAGAAACTCTTCCCATACATAGGTGGAAGAGATAAGATTCCTAAGCCTAATAAAGCCAAAGCTGTGGCCAGATTACATCCAGCCACAGGTGCATGCAGAGGACAAAATATAAGGCATTTAAGTATGGAGACTTGACATAGCATCCTTCCAGCAAATTCATGAAAAGTTAACCTGAATTCCTGTTTAGCATGAAAGAGCTGCTTAGCACCACACCACGTTGCGGCAGCTCCTGGAGCTAAGGAGAGAAACAGGTTCTGCAGAAGGCAGAGTTAAGCTTCAGACCTCCAAAGAAGGTGTCAAACTGCCAAATAAATGGAGTATCAACACTGGCTGGGACATCTAAGTTGGGAAAGGGCAAAGCAGCATTCACTTAGCTCACCAGCTGTACCCTCTAGGCAGAATATTCACAACTACTGCTCTACTACTACAGTGCACTTGCATTTCAAGCACCCTAGAATTCTCCATTCAATGTATTACACTGCCTCACCACTACCATAGGCCAATGACCCTTTAACTGATTTTCACTTTCAACCATTATTATAGAATTCCTTTCATCAACAGCTTACTTTAAGACATAGATGATGAGATCAATATGACGAGATACTGCATAACCTGAAAAGTAATCACAAATTGAAGTTGCTCAGTGTTACACATAAGGTCAAGTGAGAAGCAATTAACTTTGGTCTAAGTAAAACTACTTACACAAGTAGTTTCTCACTTGCTGAAATAAGACCAGATATTCAAGTGCTTTAAGCACCTCAGTGCCAGAATATTTCCAAATCTTCCAAAAAATAACTGACTTGGTTTTACCTCCCAGGTCCATAGACTAATTTACTGAGAAGCTGCCATTACCAGATCTTTGAAGATGGTACTACATATACCATAAAAATGAGCTAAGCACACTCTTCATTCATTGAAAAGTTAACTAAAATTTTATTGTAGAAAAGCCAAATATGGGGAAAGACCAGAAAGCCTCACGTCATTACAAATGGTTAGTTGCTTACACGCTTAGTGTTAGTTGCTATTGTATTAAAAAAAGAAGAAAAGTTCTGTGATTTAATAGATTTTTTTTTTGCTGATGATCAAAAAGAGTAAATATTTGTGAGGTATATGAATTCACAGAAGGCTATCTCTATGACTTGAATGAAGACAGGTATTTCAGAAAAAGAACATTAAAAAGATATGAAATGCTGGGGAAGAAACAAAGAGAATAAGACTGGTAGCATGGTCTGGAACAATTTCACTTATGAGACACACATTACACCATCTCAATTACATGTTACATTCAAAACTTCCACCTTATACTTCAAAACTGAGCTCTTACTACCGGTTTTACGTATCAAAGACTACATTTCAGAAGAAACGTTGTCTCTAAACTGCCCCTATTCAGACACTTTGAACTTCTGTAAATAAAAAAGCCCAGATGTACAAGACCACACATCAAATCCTAAACGTTCAGCTTTAAACTACTAATATGTGTTCTTTGATCAATGTCACAAAAGGTGAACATTTAGGATTAAAAAGCCATGTGTTTTCACAATGTCACTCTCAAATAGAAAAACATGTTGTTAATTTTTTGTCTGGCCAACAATACAACTCCATCAAATCCACAACTTCTACTGCTTCATGGATTAGAAAGCAAGCACACAACACAGCACGTTCCTTACCCTTAGATCAATGACTCTGTTGTCCAGTCTTGTATCCTGGTTTACAGTAGCTCTCCCATCCTAAACAGTTGTTCAAAAATACATAATGAATGCATACAACCCCTAAAAAACCCCAATAAAACAAAATCAGTAGAAAAATACCCTTTGGCTAAAAGTCAAGGGCTACTTCTAAGTTCCACAGAATTTCTAGATCATTCCGGAAAGAACATACAGCAAATTGGCAGTATAGCAAAGCTTAATGTGTAACTTCTCCCAGAGGTAACGGGCAGAACCCAACTATGAGGATCCAGAAGACACACACAAGACTGCAAAACCTCTGGTCTTGACGTTCTACTGCAGTCCAGAGATATCAAAGCTACAGAGATTTCTATCACAGTTCTGGATAACACAAAGGAAGTAAAACGCAAGCCAACAACCCCCCAAAATCACTGCATTAAGAAAGTTGCTTGGCTTTCATGCTTTTGTTCCATTACAAAGACAATAAAAAATATTTGAGGATGCAAAGTTTTCACCTCCTCTCCTTCCACTTCTGGCCGAACAGCATCATCCAGCTGTAACGGCAGTCGAGGTTCAGCTAAACTGATCACATAGATCTGAAATTGAGACAGGAACAGAAATAGCATGAGACTCAGCTCAAAAGGAGGTGTGAATTACAAAAGGATATTTCTGGCATA
>NW_009732038.1:0-21339 GCF_000703405.1 Apaloderma vittatum | reverse complement strand
GTGTTTGCATAGGCTGTTAGCTGTAAGAATGTGATTTTATTCAACTAGTTGAGATACATTGTGACATTCTCATGAGAATACTGGAAATGCTTAGTTCTTATTTTCCTTTAAAAAGATTAAAAATATCTTTTTCTTCTATGAAGCACTGAGTTGAGCAAGTACAAGCTGCTTGAGGGACAAGCCTACTAGCATGAATGCTAGGTCTGAAACTACTAGATCTCGCAGGGGTTTAAGCTCTGATTCCAGTAAGATCATCCTGTTCTTACCGTTGTTAATGTATTATTTTACTTATCATCTGATTATACCAGAAAGAGCCACTTCAGATTCAAAATCGATGAAATACCTAACATACAGTCAGAGAATGAAAAACACCTCGCCTTGCCTTACAGTCTAGTCATAGGTGCAGTGAATTTGATATTCTTTCAGAAAAACACATGCATATGATAATGTCCAGATTTTTCTCAATGCTATTAGCTAAAATTTACCTTACTGCTGTAACCATAATAGCCATTGTACTATACTCTTGTGGTGACTGTTTGAGCTGTTTTGTAGGCATATAGTTTGGTTGAAAACCTTTAGAAGGAAAGAATATTACATACAGGTTTAAATACGCTTTCTATTTAAACAAATTATAAAGTCGCATTTCCTCCAGTTCTGCAGCAGAAGATACAGGACTTTTAGTTTTCAAGAGCTTCCATACCATTAATCCAGGACTTTACTTTTGCTGAGAGTTAAGTTTTCCATTCCATTGTACTAGGGAAAAGATTGTAACTTCCTGAAAAAGACAAAACTTCTGACTTGCACTTAAAAAGAAGCAGACTTTTTATAGTATCTGCTACAATCAAGAATCATAAAATAGAACTGCAAGAATTCCTAGTCAAATTATTACAGTGAGACACTTTATTCTACTTGTTATTGTAATTCAAATGACAGATAGAAATAAAAACTTCTAAAAATCAAATCTCTTTAAATCAGAAATGTTTATATATGATACACTGAAATTTGTAGTTTAAAGCAGTTTATGTCTCTGGTATGGGACTGCTTACTGACAAAGTTTATATACATAGCTAGACAAACAGCCTAGACACATAATCTCTCAAAGAATTAACCAGTGCTCCATTTGCTCAAAAATTTACCCTTTGAACGTGAAGCTCAACATCTTGCTGAGTACAACCTCCAATTTTCTGATGTGCCTTCCTCACAATGCCTTCTACATCCACAATGCTCTCTTTGTTGATGCTGTCAATAAAGATAGGATAGGAGGGCTTACTAAACCTCATTGCACACTGCACCAGACTCAGTACTGAGCACTAGGGCATTCATGGACTGTATGGACTGCTGGAACAACAAAGTAACAGTTCAAAGTTTAGGTAAAGTTACTTACGTATTTAATAGCTGAGTAATGAAGGACTTTGCTAAAATATTCATATACACACTAAATGCAAAGCGGGAGGGAAAGAATTATCATTAAGCTTTGTGCTCACTCGTTCTTTGTGTGTGTATACATAAACTGACAAGTCACACAGCTCTTTTTCCAGGCCACATACACTCTTGTATGTGTCAGCTGATGCAATCATCTGAAAGATGTGTCTTAACCAGCAGAACAACAAACTGAAAGCAAGTCCTGGATCTGGAGGGGAAAATCAAAACTGTTTGAGCTTGTTTAAACTATATGACTTGTTACTGAAAGATGCAAGATGCTCGTAAGTCATTTCTCTACAATAGAGGGCATCTCAATTGCTTTCCACTAGCAGTCACTAATAGCACATTAAAACACTGTATAACATCTTTAAAGTCTTCCAAAAATATGATATAAAGTATGTGTGCTATAAGCAAACAATAACAAAAGCTTTAAGAGTCAGAGGTGAGAAAATAATTTGCATGAGCAATTTTTATTAAGGTATTTAAGGTACTAGATTTTAAGCCAGTAATTTTCTACAGATACTCTCATCCCCGCTGGAAATATAATTTCACTCTGTCTCTTTGCTAGCCTGCTTACAGAAGCCCAAATACCAGAAAGTATTTCTTTCCTTTTTACAAAAAAAATAGCAATTAATGATCTTTCACTTCTCAGGCCTTCTTGAGAAGACTGGTGTCCTGGGGTTAATAGAGAGCATCTGTCATTTGTTATGTGGCAAGCCCAGCCCCAACCCTTGACAACTGGAAAGCACTTTATGTTCATCACTTCACCACATAGGCCCTTAGAAAGCAAGAAAATAACAGGCCAACAATTTAACTGCAAATAGTAAGAGCCGATGGATAGCAAAGGTGTCATTGGCCAAGCTGACTACTACTGATCTTAGCAAAGCAAAAAGCAATTAACAATCTTCAAGTTTACAAGGTTGTGTTTTGTTTTTTTTTAAACAAGATCCCTCCCCATATCCCCAAAAACCCAACCCACAAACCCACACAGCTAAGTTGGAGGGTGCTGAGATAAATATTTGCATGCACAGGAGGTGTTACTGAAGGGTCGTAACCCCTGGTTAATGGATGTAAGGACAGAGTACAAGCAGGTAACAAGCTGCTGCTGATGGTAACTCCAGTCCTAATCCCTCGTATCTGCATCTGTTTATCTAGCACCACCTGGAGTAAGTCAGTCTAAGGGAAGAGCTGCAAACAAAACCCAGGTATTCTAGTCCTTCTAGCCCTACGGCCTTTCTGTACAGCTACAGTAAAACCACAACACACTTAACAGGATTGAGAGGTTTCTCTTTAGCAATATCTATGTTTGGAATTACTCATTCTCTCACCTTTCTAAAGTAGAACTTACCCAGCTAAAGAATTAAGTTTATCTTTTTTTAGTTCATGCAGAAACTTAGCTTTCTTCTCTGATGAAGCCCAGGTGGTGTGACCCAGAAGCAGCTGAGCCACCAAGTGCTGCCAGCTATGACTGCTTGCTTGCCCTGCCTTCTAATATTCCTGAGGCATCCACATCAGCCCTAAGAAGGTGGATCTTTGGTCTGATCTGGGACAAGCTTTTTAACATTCTAGTGCGGAGTTCAAATTTAAGCTATCCAACAGAATTTTTGAATAACAATGATTAAGCTTTGAAAAATCTGATTACACTAAAGTAACAGTGGGAAATTCAAGCATCAAAATTCTCAAAACCTAACAGCATCACTATAAGTAAATTGCAATTAACTAAGAAAAGCCAAATTTGAGTATTTTAGTTGATTATACTATTTCTTTGACGGTAATACTTTTAGACAGCAGAACTCATCAGCAGTTACTCTAAAAGTTATTCAGACCATGGCACTTCATATGCTTGACTTGCTTAGCCATTAGGTAATTCCACATACTGCATAAAATTTGTAAATAGTATGTTTTTCTGGCACATTTACACTTTAAAAGAGCTACAGTTGCTCAAATCAATATAATGAACAAATGACTAAACTTGTACAAAGCAGAGGTGACAGTAGGCTTTAAATCAGAATACATTTAGTTAAGGGTACGCCTCCATTCATTTCCATTATTTAAGAAGAGGCAACAAATTCAAGAAATACAAGGAGAAATGACACTAAGTGCTTAGGAGAACACTGTTTCACAAATGATTCTGTTTAAAACCCTAAAAAGACCGAGGCAGCAATACAACGCTTTGTATGCAAGAGAACATGATGACAAGAAACAGGGAGAGAATGTCATACTAAAATAGAGTAAGGCATAACTATAAATTCCCTTTGCTTTTCAAATAAGTGAATGTTTAAATCAATAGAAGTTTTACTCTTGTTAACTTTTTCCCTAATCAGTTCTCTTCTATGTTTCCTGCTTCCTTGTTAATGTTTTAGCAAATGCTCAGAAAACACTAATAATTACATGACCAGCAGCGTCCTCACTGAAAAATAGGTTTCTAATCTTCTGACTAAAAGCCCTCTCACTAATACCTTACAAATGTAACTAATATTTTAAACTTATTGAAGCAAATTCTCTGCACTGGCAAGAGATGACAGATTCATAATCAAATTACTGATGCCAAGACTGAGAACTGGTGTTAGTGAAGTTATTACAGACCTTTGATCAGCAGATGCATGGAATTCAAGACATGCAAAATGATACCAGCTAAAAAATACAGGAAGAAACTGACTTTTACATCATTGCAACTGTAATATTGTTTGCAAATTTGCATAACAGCATGTTAAAACTTTACATTTGTGCTTAAATATGCTGCTTCTCTCTCTCAACTTGCAATTAAAACAGTATGTTTCTCGGTCTGAAATACACTTAAAAACTTTAATATCCCTTAGTCATTAAAAATTTGCCATAATTTTGAGATGTATTTCAACTCAATTCCTGCCTCTGTAGAGAGACCCAGGTATCCAAATATGCATATAATTGCCTGTGCACACAAAAGCACTAACAAGTTTTCTGCTGCATATGACCATCTTTGTATTTACAGGGGTTTGGCATCTACTTTCAACTTTCATTTTATAATTGAAAAACATGCTTTTGCTCATTCAGACTACATCTAATCTGGTATGGAAGTAAAAGTTCATATTTTGAGTTCTGTTTGAACCATGCTCAGCAAAATCTAGTGCTGAAAAATCTGAAGGCCCTAACACAGTCCATCAAATGTAAACTACAGAAGGCTAGAAGGTGCTGCTTTGTTCCCAACAAGTAATTCCAAGGATGTTACCAAAATGGTAATTCCAGCTCAAGTTACAACAGGAAACAAGATATTTTAATTAAATGCTGGTAACTACAGCAAAGGCTTCTCCGCAGCAGCAGTATTAAGTCATCTAGGTGATTTTTTTTAGAAAATTCCCCTGGGTAACAAAAAACCCCCCAAACAAACCAAAAGAAGAGAACAAACAGCAGAAAAGCATGCCAAAGCTATAACCATTTCCATTAAAGACAGATGACATCTTTATATTCTTCAATCCTTAAAGAAGCTATTTTAATAATAAATTAATGAAGTCCAATGCTAAAAAATTCCCGCGTAGCAAATTGCTTCTTTACATGTAAAGTTCTCTGCAAAAAATCAAGACTATGACTGCTGAAATGTCCACTAGATGCCTTATGCTCCCTTAATTATCTGCATGTCTATTAGCCAAGACTTTCTCTTTTAACCACAGGATTGCATTACTGCAGTCTGTATGACAACATCTTTCATCAGCAGCTTCATGTTGCAAGTTGAACCCCACGCAGGCCTCCCCATGCGAATCAAATCAACATTTGCTTGATCAAAAGTCTGAAGGATTGGAAGAAACTTAGCTATTTATAAACTTTAAGTAGACAATGTTTTACTTAATGAAAGTACCTCTATTTCTTTAGACAGTTTCTTGTTGTTTTCTTCAACACTCTTCTGTAAGCAGACTACATACATTATTATATTAATACATTATTAAATCTAAAAATATATAATAATTATGATAAAACATAATTATCAGTGATCCTTTCTCTCAGTATCAGTGAAAGCTGAAGGCAGTAAGAGTTTACTTGGAAAAAAAGAGTTCATTTTGCAAATAGCTGAAACTATAAACATTGTATCTGCAAAGTAAAAAACCCCCCATTTGCAGATTGGAATTTAAATTACTTACTATTTTCTCTTGGATAGACTAGAGAGTTTTGTTTAGTCTCAGAGGAAGGCAGATTTGCCTGATCGCTTAACATTTCACCTTGCAACTTCACCATCAACCTTTTCCAATTTGACACATATTCAGACAAAAAGACAAGAGTGAATAAAACACTCCTAAAACGGTCTAATGACTGATATATTACATTAATGGCATTGTATTCCTCTTTTTCAAAACTCAGGAGACCTCCTTGAATAGTAGGTAAGAGACCTGCATGGACTCTGGTTAAGTCAGTTACCTATCATAATCTCACATACCACTTTCCTACATATTAATTCTGAACATGCACAAAATCTGAACTTATGATCAAATTACATATAGATGAGTATAAATCCGCAGGTACAAATTCAGACTGCAGATCATCAAAGTGATTATTTTAAACAAATCCTGGTTATTTTATAGTCCTATCTCCTAGTTTTACCATTCCAATTCCTGTGTCACTAGCCAACTTTGACAGCTGCAACTTGATGTTTTCTTCCAGATCACTGATATAAAAATTAAACAGAAAATTAGAAAGAAAATATTTCTGCAATATCCAGTGGTTTTCCTGGCATGACCAATTTACCTAGCTGATGAACTTTATGTATATTTTTTTACACTGCGAAGGATTTTCATAGTTACCCATCTTAGTTTTTTTCCATTTTTAATCTCTTTTCTGGATTTTCATTCTCCGGGCTACTACAAAGAGCCATCAAGTTACTTCCTCAGCGAGGGAACATTGTTTGGGCAGCTCAGTTAGCATCTGTTAACCACCTCTCCCAACTGCTGTATCACATGGCTGGGAGGGGATGAGCCAGGGGAAGCTGATATAAAAAAAGAGAAAGAAACCCCAAACCGACAACACCCAATGCTACTTTGCACCTCTGCTGGCTGAAAGAGACAATTAACTCCTTTTCTTATACAGCATTCCTTGCAGAACTAGGCTGAGTTTTATTTTCTAATGAAAGACACAAGAAGCAATCCACAGCTGCCAAAGTAGCTCTATGTTGTTGGCCATGTATATTCTGAAAGTTCACCTAGAAACTTTTCATAGTTAAACTCACAGAAATTTCTTTGCAAAACTGAGTTAAACCAGTATTAAGTATCTTTCACTAAGAAGAACTCACACTCTTAGGATAACGGAGATAATATGAATGTTGCTAGACCACAGAAGGTTATGAAAGTTCTTGGTTTTCATGTGTCAATATCAAAAGAGGAACTGTTTTGTTTGTTATTTGTGAAAATGCGTACAAAAAATGCTCACGATTAAATCAGTTGTCATTAAAAATTCAAGATCCAGAATTTCACAAACTATTTTAAAGGACATTTTGGACCCAGTATAAAAATATGAGAAAGCAGTATGTAAAAATTAAAGTCTATATACTACCAGTGAAAAAGTTTATTTTAATTTTTTAAATTGAAACGGTATTTAAGTTAAATGTTTTCTTCAATAAATGTGTATTGCCCCATTTAATATGTCGGAAACATGAGGAGATGATATAAAAAGAAGAGGAAGGCAGATAATATCTAAAAATACCTTCTAGTAATAATGGCATCACTCCACAGCAGGTGAAAACTAGCAGGAAAAAAAAAAACTAGCAGGAAAGTGACTGAAGACAAGGCACAGGCTGCTGCTGTACTTCAGGTGTTACTGGCACAGTGACCACAAGTGCACTTAGAAGACAGGGAACAGCAGCAGCCTCGAAAGGAGGCTGCAGCAGCTGCTACAGTGATATCAGACAACAAGAAGAAAAAGTTAGAGCACGGGAAAAGTTAGAGCATGGCAGGGCATTAGAAGAATGTGTTTGTTGGTGGGCAGATCTTCATGAGATGATTGCACCAATGTTGTTAAAAAAAAAAAAAAAAGCAAAACCTCAAAAGAAAACCCAGAAGGCTAAGGCAGAATGCTGATAAGCACATATGCATTTCAGAAGCACAGAGAGTGAGTAAAACACGCACGAGATAAATTAGAGTGGCTGAAGTCTTAGGATTTAGCTCGCAAATGCTACCACAACAGTAAGCAGAAAGAAGTTAAAACGCAGTACATCATGAATCTGGCCACTCAGAGGAAATTCTCTGTCACATCAAGACAAGTGGGGAGATGACAGCGAGTTGGAAAGAACCTAAGAATGCAGTTCCATCTAATAGCTCACTGCTGCCAGAAGAGAAAGAAGCTTTGCCCTCCGCTCTTTCCAGATACCCTTTTTCACCATTTACCATTCATTCCTAGCTTCAGACCTCTATGACCTAGTTTACACCACTGACCTGACAGAAAACTAAGAGTCAAAAATAAGATTAGTGAATCAAAAAAAAAAGTCACTGAAGACTTACAAGTGGCAGAGTGACCACAATTAAGGTAAGAGTAAGGTCCAACTTGGCTTTCATGAGCTCCTAACAACTGAGCTCTGCTACTCATGAAACATAAGAAATTCAGTTGTGGAGGAAAGAACCACACAGAAAATTGAAAAACAGAGATGCTGGAGAGAACTCGAGAACAGGGGAGTGCACATCACAGTTCTAAGAGTTGCTTCACTGTTCCGTAGCGCAAGTTTGCCAAGACAGTACAGGCAGACTGGTGGTAGGTTCAAGGGAGATGAATTGGGGAACAAGTAGATTATACACTTAATTCTTTTCAGAGATTCTAAGTGCCAGAGAGAACAAACTATTTCATGAAGAAACAGAACACTTTGCTTTGGCTCACAAACACCTGTAAACAGCATGCTTCACACTGGCATTGCCAGCACGAAGCACCGCCAAACAACAAACACTGCTGGTTCTGTTTTCCTGCTGCCTTGAACCTCATCAGCAGAAGCATTATTCTAACCTTCCTAACTTGGCTTCTGGAAGTCTATACTATAATGAATCCCTCCTCTTGCTGACATATTGAAGGTTGAAGCCTGTAGCACTTTTGCAGCTAATTAGTGGGGGCTCCCTTCCCAGGCAGGAGAGTAGTGCCAAGAACTACACAGAAGCAACTTAAGTGCCACACGTTAAACATATTATTGCACCAAATTGATCCACATTTCTATTTGTGAACAAGTAGATAAAGATGATTAAAAGCTCTATTATAAAAACACCTTTGACATGCAAGCATATTTAGAACTGGACAACCTGAAAGCACAATCATGGGGCAAGTCGCAGGGGAAGATAATTTATCTTTAAGAACAAACCAAACCAAACAACCAGATTTTAATGCTGCCGGAAATGGCTGTTTAATTGGCAAGTCTAACTAATATCCTTCACAGAAATATTTTAAAAAGTAACTTAAATCCCTCATTAAACATTTCCGTGCTAAAAATAAGGTGTAAATCAGATTAATTCAGTGCACAGAACCTCCTCCTAATTTCTTCAACTCAGTGAGCCACTTGCAACATGGAACTTCTTCACATCAGTTCTAGCAATAAAATGCATTACTACACTGCACATCTTAAAGAAGAAAAACCCTGAACACGTGCAGACACACACAAACACCACACACAGAATGAAGTGTCCCACTAAGCTCAGCTTGCCAGACTTTTTGTTAGCCAGCTTGAAAGTAAATGTAGGTTGTCTATGGCGAGAGAATGCTGCTTCAGCAGTTCAGAATGAATTTCAAGCCTGTTCTCTATTTTATCTTTTGTCAGCGTAATGTATTCAACGCAATAGTGAGCTGACAATTTAAATAACTACATTTTAAAACAAACGAAGCATTGATGTTAATGTGTGAAAATGGTCTCAACCCCTGGGAGTCCTGGTTCCCACCATTGTTTACTCTGACAACAGGATATAATTGCTTACTTACTTGGCAGCAAACTTTACCATCTGCTTGCTTGCATGCTGTCCCACAGCCACAAGAGCCTGGATATTAAACTGCTGCTGACGCAGGACTAAGAAACACTGCTTCCCTGAATACAAAGAAAAACAACACAGGTGTATTAAGGACAAGTTACTTGAGGTCTTTGTGAATGCAAAAAAATGCTTTACTACTTTATTATTAAGCTGAGCTTTTAAGGGTGGGTGGGTGTCTCTCACCACCAAGCCCCTCACCCAATAGCTCCATCAAACTAGTCAGCTCTCCATGTACACACGCACATGAACACTGAGATACATCAAATAATTCTGCCTTACATCTATAAACATGTGAAAGGACATTTTCTAAAAATAACACTAAGCCTTTCAAGAAAAATAATATCTAGACAAACAAAAAAAGTAGAAACCACAACTTCTAAAGTATCTATTATTCTTCAACTGCAAGAAGTATATCATACTTTTTCTTGTTGATTTGCTCATAACTACTTCAAATCTACATTCTTCTCTTCTTCTCACATTAAAGCTGTAGAGTTCACTTTACAAAGCTGCTTTGAGAGAAATAGGCTTGATTTTGCACCACAGGCACTAAACCAACAATGTTCATTCTGTAATACACCGCACATTCAGAATGAAAGGGAACAAAAGGAGTATTGATTCTGGTGAATGACAAGAACCTAAAAGACCCAAGTAAAAATTCCTGTAAGTGTAATTTATTCACGAACAGCTTAGGGAAAAAAAAGAAGTTAATAGGAATTAATAATAATTTACAAAGAACATAATGCACTTTGTTGACTTTTAAAATGGGTATTTCTAAGTCAACAAAGCTCCTTCTAATCTGTTTAGCTGACAGTTACAATCACTTCACACTTGTCACATCTCTAATAATCATTTACTTCTAACTTAAAGGAAATGTGGTGATTTTAAATGCTTCTTCCTCAGAGAGAGAAATTAACAGCAAACACTTCACTGTTGTACCAGTATCTGATAAAGTGCATCAATGTAATTTTGATTCCAAGTTCCAAATCAGAACATTATAACATTTCCATTAAATCGTGAGAATAAGAAGCCAGAAGCTTTGTTACAGATAGCCACTTACCAGTTATTCCTGATTTAGACGATAAAATGTTATAATCAACATATATCTAACTTGAACACTGACACAAAAAAGCCAATTACAGTTTTCATTTATAATCATTCCAGACGCATAGCTGTGGATAATTAAACAATATCAGAAGATGAATGTTGAACATTTGACACACAATCTGATGGAAATAAAAACAAATGTATAAAACTTATTAATGTTAATTATTAAAAAATAATTATTGGAAATAAAAAATAATATAATGTCCTGTGATTATGACTTCAGAAATGCAACAAGATTAATTCCATATTTTCAGAAATGGAGTACAACTATTTCTGTATTCCACAGGCTTTAAACATGCTAACATGATATGGAGGTAAATATTTCTTGCAGACAAACAATAAGTCACAGATTTAAATTAGAAAGGTGAGGTTTCAGAACAGAGCCTTCAGTGGTACTCCTGCCTGTGGTTCATATCCAGAAAATCAACTAAGTACAATTTTTCCATGGGACACAATATGCTGAGTTTCTTTGGGTAAGCTTGGACTTCTCAGTATTTCTTACTTGCAATGCGGCTTGATGCAGTATTTCCTAGAAAACGGTATTTATCTCCAAGATTTCAGTCACAAATAATTTAGCAAAATACGATCAAAATTTCAGCAATGATGTATTTATTAGGTGTTTATACAACAAATACACAGCTGAAAGCACTCAACTAGCCAATATTTAAGGAGAAGCATGTGAAATAAACGGAGGGACCTGCTATCAGAAGTAAAAGTTTGGCAGTCGTATTTAATCCCAAACACTGGAAGTTTGATCAGTATCTGCGCTGTAAAAGGACTCAAATCTTTTTGTCATGAGTAACAGTACTTGTTTTCATGAGAAAAGAGGATGTTTTGTAGAATATAATCATTTCTAATCACACAGAAGATAAGTGATCAAACAAACCTCTCTGACAGGGATAGTTAAAATATCACAGTTACAAAGATTGTAGGAGGAAACAGAGCTTTTCCCAAAAGAGCCAAAGGCATGCAAAATAAAGTATCAAAAAGAAAAGCCATAATGAAATCTAGTTCATGATTAGATGCCACTCCAGATCAAGAGGCAGAAAAAAGAAAGCATCAGCATGAGAAAGAAACTGGGATTATGGGATGTTCTCCATGTGTTTCACAATACTTACATGGTATTACAGTGAAAAGTATACAATAACTTTATCCACATTCAAAAGTTTCTAAAAAACAAACCTATACTGTGTCCCACAAGAATGCCTAAAATAATGAAAAGTTTGAAAAGAAATTTGGTTAAAAAGGACTAATTCCGCCTAATGCAAGGAACTTTTAGTCACTGAACAAATAACAGAAGACACCATACAAAGAATCTTGTAAAAAGTAACCACATAAACCAAACAGGAATCCATTTCCTTTCTTGGATGTAAGTACCAAACGACACAAGATCTTATGAGAAAAAAGGATGTAAGGAAGGAATTTGTATAAAGAGTAAAAAAATGTTTGGTCATATAAATTAATACATTGCTAATATATCTGCTAGTAAAAAGAAAACTTTCAATGGTTTAATACTGAATTTGGTCTAGTATTTAAATTGTTCTTGGTGGTACTCTTATTTGCAGACATACTATTCTGATGTTTTATAAACCTTTGCATTCATAAATCAAGTTCAAATAAAAAACAAGTTCAGGTGTAACATACCGCGCAAGTCCCGGTTGCCTGGTGAACTCGGACTGATTTCCCAACTGCTTTTCAATGATAAACATGATCAGTAGCTTAGGCTGGCTTTAAAATAAGGCCAGAAATAACATTTATTCAATCTATGATAAAAACCACAGGGCCCCAAGCACTTTAATTTTGGGATAACCCACAGAAATTCCCAACCCCTCCATTCTTTACACATCCTTTAGTTAATTTCCATCGGCCTTCAAGAGTGGCTTGCTATACGCGACAGCCGGATTCTACAGTTGTCCACGTTCATTTTTGGAGGTTTATTGGTCAGAACTAGACAGGGTTAAATAAAGGATATGTTGATTACTTAGGAGTCAAATTTGATCTTCGGACTAAAACTAAAGCTATTTTTGCGTAAGATTTTCCTGTTTCCTGCAAGACTTTCCATAATGGTAGGAACAGCACCACTATGTGTGTGGGAAAGACTAATATTACTTTTTACTCTTAAATATTTGCTTTTAAGATTCTTTACCCCAAAGCTTAAGTAAACAAGCATGTGGCATTCCATAGCAGCATCCCCTGAACGTGGAAATTGTTCTGTGTTGTCAGACCAAGTGGGGACAAGAACCACAATCAATACATCAAGAACGCTTCATGCCCATAATCAACTCCTTTTGCTTTCATTCTTCAGGCTGTGTTAAAGAGGTTTGAAAATAAGCACTGTTACTTTGTGAAAAACAATAACCTCTCCAGAGATCAAAGGTGAAGGATTACAAATAGCTTCTTTTAAGTTAATATTGTCATGCTACCTATGTTACTCTGATTCACATAAATGCATATAGCATGCAACATATCATACATAAATGCAATACAGAGACAGTAATAAACAATCACTGAACTTTCCATAATCACCTGTCTTTAATATACTAAGTTCTGCTAATAGTCTGAACGCTTCCTATAATTGCCATAATGATAGTCTAATTTGCATACTAATAGTAATATTTAAATTAGACAGTGTCTCCTGTCTGAATAACTTCAGGTTGTAATGATCAAGGCTTTCACAGCTTTTGGGGTTGACTATTTCCATACGTGGCAAAGGCAGACTTGTGTGGAAGACCACACTACAGAAGCACCGAGGAAATCAGAGGAATCCCTGAATTTAAAGATTCTAATACAAATTAAAATGTTCATTATATGTACAGATTTATTGCACTTCCTTATTTTAACTGACTGCAGCACACAAACTCATTAAGAGAGACCTTTTTTAAGAAAACCAGGGCTCAAAAAGAGAAATCAATCTGGTATCTGTGACAATATTCTGGACGGGACTGTTACCCCTAATTTGCATTATTCCCAATTTTAAGACTACTGTTAAGTTTCATTCATGAAGATAATAACTTTACGCTCTTTTCTTTCAACTCTTCGGAAGACGAGGTATTTGTATCTCACCACAGAGCTGCCAAACATAAGTGAAAACAGTACAACAGTTGTCAGCATCTGATGTCAACTGAAAAGGCCAAAGCCTATTTAAGTTTGCATATGGCGAACCCATCTCCAGAGAACTCCCGATTCCAGGAAAGAAGTACGGTTGTCAGACAGCCAAGTATTACAGCTTACACCACTGAGAACCTAAAAAAGGATTTTCCCTTTGCCTAGTTAAAGAAAGATGATGTTTCTTATTTGAAGTTCAAATTGATATAATCAGATATTGGTAACTTCAAGTAAAAATTCTCAATTTTCTATGCAGTAGAATAAATACGGCCTGACAACCAATACATTTATAACAGAAGTGTTTCACAGTAGATGCTTGTAACTGTTTTGTCACACAACTGTTAACACCCAAAGCAGAATGACTGTAAGATTTTAAAATTACTATTATTTACAATTGTCCACACATTATTTAGTAATACGATAAAAACAAAATTCACTTTTACTACAACATAATAGTAATATCAAATTTCCACAGTTCAAGAAGCCAAAAGAAACATTAAGGTTACCCTAACAATATGAAGGAATCAAAATAAAAACCCTGGAGGCATCTCACCTTTAGCTCTGCTTGTATGAATTCTGCCACGAACCCAAACCACTTCATCAGCCTTCTCCACTGTCAAGTCTTTTATTCGAATCAAAATTCTATCTGAATTACAGAAAAAAACACAGTTTATAGTAGTCTTGTATATTCTGAAGCAAAGCATTTTTCTCTTTAAACTCCAAATACGTTTTCTAATACTGCTAAAATTTATAATAAATCCAAAACATTTTTTGTATCTAAAACATAATAGATATACTGAAAACACACAAGATCCCATTTCCTTTTTCAGTGAATTGTACTTGATCGAGTAGTTTTAAATTGGTTCAGGCTTACTGTTTGACTTATATACCAGAGTCAAATAGCTCCAAAACAAAAGCAAGACTCACTGTACTTCACGGATGGCAGAACCCAGCATGACCACACTGTTTTAGAAAGGACTTCACTGTGCTGCTCTACACCAGCTGCACTTATTAGTCTGAATTTGTGATAGCTAAGGGATGTCAGCCCTGCTCCACTGTGCGGTGTGGAAGTTGGTATGTTGAACACAGCAAAGCAAAGGCTCAAGAGGTATCAGGAGTGGTCTCGGTATCTATGTTAGTAGAGTGAATTTCAATGCAAAATAATTATTTAAAATAGAGAAAGAAACTTCTAATAATAAAAAAATAAATGCATACTAGAAATTAAAACTTCTATTTTGATAAAAACATTAGCATTTTGGAGCAACAAGAGTATTACTATGTAAGACCAGGAAAATTTATTTGAAAAGATCATCTCTTTGACGACTTGATCAAGGACTACCATCATTTTAGTGCCACGATTCACCAGAAAAAATGCTTCAAATTCTATGTACCCAAGAAAGCTAAATAACAGTAAGAATGGTTTGAAAGTACAGGTTTTCGGACAGTAAAGGAAAAAATAAAAACCATCCCACGGAAAATATTTTAAAATAAATCATTAATTTTAAAATTGTATGCAACCATTATGAACTGCCACTATGCTGGCTGCATGTCCCTATGCCTTGAAATATACTTGTTTAACTGTACTTTCCTACACATTTTTGGCCAAATGTATTTTTGCATGGTCTCAAACATTTATTTCTTACAGTACCTACAAATCACTTACAGGTTATACATAGCATTGCACAGAACTTCAACAGTTCTAACAGCTACACTTATCATCTACAGTTCGTATGTGGTTAAAAACACTGGTCATTAAACAAAAAAAAATATCTTCAAAGGACATATTGATCCATATAAGTGTCCTCCAACTTGAGATATTCTACGATTTTACGATACGTAACACAAGCAAATTCGCTCTTTCATCACAGATTTCTCCCTGATTTAAAAATAAGATTAAATTGACTGAGACAGTTCCATTCCAGACTTTTCCTGCCAAAATTTTTCCAAAGTTTGCCTACCCCAGGTTACCATCTGTCAGTCTGGACTCCTTCCCTCTGTCCCTGAATACCAGTTACAACTTACTCTCCAAGCCTATTATTCTGCACTGGGAATTTTAGGGCGTTGAAAATGTTTATCAGCTTATGCTCAGGGCAATGTATTTTTTTCTTCACAGACACATCAAAACCAGAACAGAATGAAGGCGCACAATGTGATAGGAAATTGACTCAAATATATTAATAATTTGTGTATGTGTGTACGCATTGGGGAAGGGAGAAACGGGAATAAGGATGTTACTACTTGCCAGAAACTCCTGATGTTCAAACTTTACCAGTATAGTACTATAGGAAACGTGCAACCAGCACAACCTGTCAGCTTTAGTATTTCTAAGAGTCAGGTATTTAGACAGTTAAAACTGCATTATTAGAAACTTAAAACCTTTTCCAGGCACAAGCATTAAGACAGAATGAGGTGTTAGCCTTTTTATGGATGTTTCAGGAACCATCTGCATTAGATAAATATTTTTTAAATTCTTTTGGATACATAATCATTCATGTTTCATCAAAAATAAACAAGACACCTTTAACAAAAAACTTCATATGATATGAAGTATTTAAAACTATTTCACCTTGCATAAAAAGGGTTATAAAACAATACCCAAAAAGAGACATCATAAAGCCATTTTTTCCAGCACCAGATCACAGAATCACAGCATGGCTGAGGTTGGAAGGGACCTCAGGGAAGTCATCTGGCCCAATTCCCTGCTCAAGAAAGGCCACTAGTTGTTCAAGATTGCTTTCTGACTGTTTTTTACTATCTCCACATAGGGAGACTACACAATCTTCCTTGTCAATCTGTGCCAGTGCTTTGTCACCCTCACAGTAAAAAAACGTTTCCGGATGTTCAGAGGGAACCTTCCGTGTCATGCCCACTGCCCCAGGTCCTGTCAATGTGCTCCAGTGAGAAGAGCTAGATGTAGCAACTCTTATGTCCCTTTGTTTCTGTCCTTCGGCACTTCCCAAATCTAGTCGTCTTTTCCTGTCATTTCTAAAGTGCCAGTAGCTCATGATAATGTCTGTACATCTGTTAGTGTAAGCAATCATTTGTCACTCCTTTTTTCTTGTCAAACCACCATATATATTGTAGCTCAAATCTTCCTTCTGTACTCTCACGTATCATTTCACCTGAATTCCTTTCAGTTCATTTCTCTCTCTTCCATAAAAACGTAGCTTCTTGCTCTCACCTTCAAGGACCTCCCACCACACTCTTCAGACTATCAGCTACTTGTTCTTCCACTTACATTTTCTGTCTTCTTGCTACATAGCACAGACAATTAAATATGCCAAAGAAGAGAGATGTTTTAAACCATGCTACAGCTGCAGTGAAGATAAAGGGACAAGATTTTAAATGAAGTTTAAACACCATACTCTGTAAGTCTGAAATTATACTTCCAGCCCCAACTCAATATTCATGCTATCTCACCTTCATTGCTGTTCTGAATCCTGCCTATGGGGAAACTGTATTTTTTTGTTTCTTTCATGTATAGCACAATCTATTCTTTTTAACATATTAAATATCCCTCTCTCAGAACTCTTTCTAAACATGGAAGTAGAGGACAAAACCTAAAAAAACTGTGTGGGTCATACAAGCCAAAATCACTTTTCCAGTTTCTAAACCCCAATTCCCTGCCTGTCACATCAGCCCGTTTACCAAGTTCATTTATCTGGCATCATGGAGTTTTGAATAGAATAATCCATATTTCTGCCGTCTCTGTGAAGTGCCAGCATCTTTACAATGTTGGATAAATTTGAAAAAGAGAAGTTTAACAAAAAATAACCCTGAAAGTCAAAAGCAGTATAAGATGAAAGCAACTTCAAGGGATGGGAGATGAAAGTAACGAGGCTGAAGGGAGAGAAAGGCACATGGAAGTTGTACCAGCAATCACAACCTCAAGCATGCAGGAAGGACTTAAAGACACGATGTAACAGGAAGTGACAACCTTAGACAGCCAGGGCAGCTAACATAACAGAAAACTGAAGTGGGCCAAGAATGAAGGCACAGGTGTGCCTGAAAACAGTAAAGCAGAGCGGAACCTCTATGCAACAATTTTGTGAACTCATGAAGAGTTTTAATTTGCCTGCAGAAGAAAAAGAATCCAAGGACAACAAGTGGACAATAAGCCTATCCCTTGGAAAGGGAGCTTGATTTGCTCTGATGTCTCTAAGCTTTTTAACTTCCCATGTCCAGCCAGTGTCCTCATGAGAGTGCAGCAAGTCTAAAAGCAACAGTGCTGCAGATGTCCAACTGGGCTCCTACCCACGTCTGTGCTGTCTGTATTGTCTGCTGGCTCCAGTTACCAGATGCTATGTGGATATGCACATGTCATACTGCAATTCATTATTCTGACTTAGAGACGGCAGGTACCCACACCAACTTCAGAAACAAACAAAATTAAAACAGCACAGCCAGATGGGAAAACTCGCTTTTGTGCTTCTTCTGCCATCCCCTGCCCCAAGCAGTACTTCCTCCAAGACACCTGATGCAAGCAGAACACTTTGTGTAAAAGCATATATACACTACTGATGCCAAGCGATGACTTCATCCTCCCGTGGGTCTTTTGGTAAGTGTTCTCCCTGGCAAAAACTACTGAATCTTTAAATAAGAGGGCATTAGTCTCAAAGAAGGGTCTAGGATGATGTGGAACTTTTTCATTATAGGCATTTTAATTTTTATTATTACCCGATTTTGGTGTTCTAGATCATCATCTTCTAAAAAGGACAGCAGAAGTGCTGTAGGTTATATTTTAAATCCAACAGAAAACTTACTCAACGTTGTCCATACACTGGCTGAGACTTTTTTTGAGTACCAAGAGTCAAGGGGGCAACAGATCTAAATACACTCAGCTTTTTACATACTGCTTTCCATAGCTTTCGCTATTTTCCTTCTCAACAATACTTTTTTCTTCGCAGTATCTCTGAATGTTTCTTTAGCATATGTGAGACAGGTGGTAGAGTAGATTTTGTCCATGAGAGTAGGATTTGATCCACCACCTCCATTTGCCAGCCTGTGTCTCTCACTCAGTTGTTTGCTACAGGGTGTGAAAGTGGCAGAGGAAACACACCTCGCAGAAACTCTAGTCAGCCAAATGCCATTACAGAAGAGTGCAGGGAGAGGAAATTCAACGGGGCAATCTTTCAGCCTACAGTCAACAGTGCAAGTTAACTAGTTAGATACTAAGTTGCAAAAGTTACCTTTTTCTTAATATTATACCTTTTAGGGTGCAACTGCACACCAATTTATGGATTGCTATGTGGCTACACGTAACTATTTCCTGCCCTGTCCAGCAGTCATCAGACCTCCAGCCAGCTTCTTTCACTTCACTAAGCTCTCTAAACAGGTTCTTATTGTTGCATCTTGCAAGGGATCAGCTGAAAGTCCAGCATCAGGGAGACCACAGCAGCCAGCAGTTGGGCCGGCTTACAATGTGATTTCAACTTCAGTTTCCCTTCTTTGACACCTGATATGTATTTTGCTCAATAATGACTGCTAATACAGTCTCTAGGTATTTCCTTGTCCCATTACATTCTTGACATAATGTTCCCCTTCAGCTGGTTCCAAACTATGATTGTTTCCATGATTCCTCCTCTTCCCTACATTCTGCATTTCTCTTCCTAGAGGAGGTCAACTAAAATGACCATTCAGAGGAGGAAAGAAAAAAAACCACCTAATCACAAATTATGTTCCTTATCTACATTTCACTGCAAAGAAGTTAGAAGAAGCCAGTCTATTACCTTCCCTCATTTCTGTTTCACGCATTGAATAATATAAAGATTAATACTCCTTGGGATGTTGACCTGGGAGATTATTCTCTAGCTGGGAAGCTTTTCTGAAACTTAATGAGGATTTCCTGAACTTAGTGGTGTAATTAATGATAAAATCCATAAATATTAATATATATTCATGGATTTGGTGCACATGTGCAGGAATGAGCATAAGCAGACAAATATCGTACTCAGAGTGTGCCACTGAAGCAAGCCATAACAGAAATTTACCCAAAACAAAGAAAAAAGCTGACATCTTAGGACTCAGTACATTATAAATAATAATAATTTAATCCAAAACCAGTTAAGCCTGCAGTGATAGACAGAGACAAAACCTGACAGCTGTGCAGGCAGTGGTCCAGACAAGGGCAAAGACTGAGATTCCATAACCTCTCCAGACAGAGCTCCAACATCTAACCACACTCACAATTTTTTTTCCTTCTATCCAATAAGAATTTCTTGTGTTCCAACCTGTGCCCATGACACTTTCAAGAGTCTGGCTTTATCTTCTCTACACTCTTCCACTGAGCAGCTTTAACCAGTAATAAGATCACTCCACAGGTTCCTCTTTTGCAAGCTGAACAAACCCAGCTCCCTCAGCCTCTTGGCAGAGATCCTGTGCTGCAGTCCCTGAGCAATGTGGTAGCTCTCCATTGGCCTTGCTCCAAAACATTAAGGTCTTCCTTACACGGGAGAACCCAAAACTGGACACGGCATTCCAAGTACAGCCTCAAAATTGCCAAGTGTATGCAAATAAAGGAAAAGAATGGCACCAGGATTTGAACGAAAAAGTCTGGTAAAAGATTTCTCAAACAAGATATCAAGCATATAACTTCTTTTTTCATCTCTCTCTTTTTAAAAAGTTTTTTTTTATTTTTTAACTGACCTGGTTTCTCTTGGGATTGTATCATCGATGACACTCCATATCTTTCTTTGGCATAATCCTAAAATGGAGGCAAGAAACATATATCAAAGACGCGTACACAAAAAGATTAACAAAATCATTACAGAGTTAACTGAGGTAATACAAAACAACTAGGTATAAAATCAAGAATTGTATTTTAGAGTCTTAGAAATACAAAAATGAGAGAACATAACTGTAAGAGAAAAGTTCCAATAGCAAACAAGAATTATGATCATTATTTGCTACATGGACATTATTCGCTACACAGAACTTAGTGCAAATACCTCTGTATAGTGCCTACTCCTGAAAAGATATTTGAGCACTACAGTAGCAGATCCATTGCTAAGTGTTTCCTTGCCATATTGAGGCACACTAAGAGATCCAGCAGATTGCATGTCATTATGTCACTCACAGCAAGCCTGTCTACTAAAAAACTCTGTACAGATAAGACACAGTAGGACGTGGCTTCTTCATCAAAAAGATCACAATTCTAGCTTCCCAACTAAGCCTACTCATTTCTGAATTTAAAAAAAAAGCCTGTTTATTTACTTTATTCCATTCACTATACAATCCTAACTTCATTCTAAATACTTTACTGGAGGGGGACATATCAGTTTCTCTGCTTTTGATGAATCGTGGCCCATGTGTAATTTTAAGGAAGCCACCTAAACTCAGAAATCCTAACTACTGATGCTGTCCTTTCAACAGCAAGCAAAACTGATTCTATAACAAAATGAACTGCTACTCATGATTGCTATTTTTTTTCCTCCTGAAGAAACCCTGGCCTACACCTTTTAAGCACTGATGTGTGATATTTAAGACTCAAACACCTGCATGCCGACAGGAGCCGCAGGTGCCCCTGGGGCAGGCCAGACGGTTCTGTAGGGGGCTGTAAAAGGGGGAGGGCTCGGGAACAGGGCAGGCCTGTTTCTCAGCGTTCAGTGGGGGCTTCCTCCACCTGCACAGGCGGAGCTCGGACTCCAGCGGGGCCCTGGAAACGCTGCGACCAGAGAGGCGCTCCTCAGTGAATCACTGAAGAGAAAATCTGACTGCGCCCAGCGAAGGGGGAGGGGGGCAGGCAGGGCGAGAG
>NW_009732037.1:0-761 GCF_000703405.1 Apaloderma vittatum | reverse complement strand
TGCCGGCCAGGGTCAAACCACGACAAAGTTGTTCATAATGACCTGGATCATGGACAGAGGACACCCTCAGTAAGTTTGCAGATGACAGAAAACTGATGGGAGTCATTGATACATCAGATGGTTGCTCTCAGAGAGCTCAGCAGACTGGAGAACTGGGAAGACAGGAATCTCACAAACTTTAACAAGGAGGAAAGCAAAGCTCTGCACCTGAGGACGAACAGCCGCATGCATCCGTATATGCTGTGGGCTGGCTGGTCAGAAAGCAACTTGCCAAAGAAGGACCTGGGGGTCCTGGTAGACGACAAGTTGACCATGAGCCAGCAATGTATCCCCAACAGCAAAAAGCTCAGGAGCATTCTTGATTGCACTAGGAAGATCACTGACACCAGATCAAGAGAGATGATCCTTCCTCTTTGCTCAGTCCTAGAGAGAAACGTGGAGTGGTGAGTCCGAGTCTGGGACCCAGATACCAGAAGGACATGGACAAACCAGCCATAAAGATATTTAGGGAACTAGTGTACCTGACACATAAAGAGAGGTTGAGAGAGCTGGGAATGATCAGCCTGAAGAAGAGAAGGCTGAGGGGGGAAAGAGAGTAGAGAAGATGAAGCCAGGCTCTTCTCATTGGTGTCCAATGACAGGTTGAGAGAAATAAAAAATGAAACATAGGAATTTCTATTCAAATATAAGAAAAAAAATATTTTTTTTCCAAGGATTGCCAAAATCCTGGAGAGCTACTTTGACCGGGGAGGTGGAGGAGG
>NW_009732036.1:2317-2609 GCF_000703405.1 Apaloderma vittatum | reverse complement strand
CCGCGCCGGGCTCTATGGGATAGTCATGACTTGTTCAATTTGAACCCCAGATTCTGGGTCAATTTGGGATCCCTGGAGACCCTTCGCTGCTGGTCACGATGGAGACCAGCACCCTTTCTCCTCCATGTGCCAGGTGGGGACACGCACAGCACCGGGCATCGAGTGGCCCCTCAGGAACCCCAAAGCACCCCCAGATTTCTAGGAGGACCCTGCTGAGCCAGCATTAGCTGTTGACTCAGAGCTCCCAGCTCACCTTGGTGAGCCATTGAGCACCCACCGCCGTGTAACCGCA
>NW_009732036.1:0-2284 GCF_000703405.1 Apaloderma vittatum | reverse complement strand
AGGAAGCGGAGGCCAAGGGCAGCCCATATCCCACACGGCAACCAGCAGTCAGACTCTTTCAGACCCTTTTCCGCTCCCTTTTTCTCCACTGTCAGGCCAGCTGGGCAAGAGATTTCATTTTCCCACCTTTCCCAGAAAGATCAGGGAGGAGAAACTGAGGCACGGGCTTTAGGCTCCTTGCCATGGGGGGGCAACAGGGAAAATATCATGGGGCCTCTCAGAAGGGGAAGTGCTGGAGTCTGTGCAGCAACACGCGACTGTCCCAAAGGAGGTCCAACGGGAAGTAAAAAAAACCCATGGGGGAATTTTGCTGTTGTTTTTTGAGGAATTGGGATGATTCTCCAAAGTGACTTCCAAGAGGCTCTGCGGGAAGCAGCTGCAGAGGAGGAACAACCTCTGCTAAAGCAGCCGACTGGCCTGCAAGAAGCAGCTGGGGTTTTTGGAGTCGCAGCAGGGGAGGACAGAGCTGAGAGTGTGGCTGTCTTTTTTCCATTACCTCAGCTGGTCTAATAAAGATATTGCTTCTCCCCACAGTCCTTCCCCCTCCTAATCTTGCCATGTGAAAGGGCACCTCTCAGCAAGGCAGGGAGGTAAGTGGTGCAGAGAGACTTGAGACTTCCCATGAGCAGCCATGAACAGAGCCGCTCTGCTCAGGAGAGGAGATAAAGCCCAGATGGTTTTAGTGCTGGTTTAAATCCCTTTTTATAGTCTGAAAGGGAAAGCCTGCAGGTGATAGGGAAAATCCCTGATGAACTGAAAACTTGCTGCCACAAGCAGAAGATGTGAAAGGCCCGAGCAGCCGTGTGGTGAGGACATCTGGGGAGGGGGTGAGGAGAGCAGTGAGGACAATGACTTGTGGGCAGTGGTGGCAGAGGTCACCAGTGGCAGGATTTCTTAGCGGAGGGCCTGCAAAACAAATGCTAATGCCTCGTTTCCTAAAATAGACACACTGCCATGCAGGCAAGTGGGGAACGAAGAAACTGGAGGAAAGGGACAGCGATAAGGAGAGCAAATCCTTGACACTGGTGTTTATTGGGACGTGGTGAGGACAGCAGTGCTCCAGAGGTGGTCCTGGGGCTAAGCGACACGTGCATCCTGGAGGGCCAACCAGGAGCAGAAGTCAGCCTGAAGGCTTCTCCAAGCCAAAAGGTTTATGGTTGCCCCAGGATGTGTGTACCATCGCCTTCACCGAGACACCTAGACACACCATGCAGCTCCTGCCTCAGCTCCCCCTTTCCCTCTGGTCTAAGGCAGAGCCCCCCTGCCTGGCCGTTTTGGCCCAGCCTCCCCCAAGGACGCAGCTCAATGCTCAGCAGTGCAGGCAGGGCTTGCAGCCTGGTCCCTTGCAGCAACTCCCACCCACGCAGGACCTAACTCTGCCCTGACGCCCTCATCTCCAGCCCTCCCTGGGCTGGGCCTCTACCCATTCCCCACCAGAAGCTCCTGGGCACTCACTCGCTGCCCCCAAAAACACAGAAATCCGGTGTTGCACAGTACCGAGTGCCCAGGTTTCCCAGCCATGAATACATCTGTGTGTGCATCCATGAGGATGTACATCCGTGCGTATACCCACGTGTACACCCACACCTACATCCGTGGATACATCAACATGTACATCCACACCTACATCGTAGAATGAATCACAGAATCACAGAATGGCCTAGGTTGGAAGGGACGTTAGAGATCATCTAGTCCAACCTCTCTGTCACGGGCAGGGACGCCTCTCAACAAGATCAGTCTACTCAAGGCTCTGTCCAACTTGGCCTTGAACACCTCCAGGGAGGGGACAGCCACAACCTCTCTGGGCTATTTATGCCAAAGTCTTGTTGCCCTCGTACTGAAGAATTTCTTCTTTAGATCCAGTCTAAATCTATTCTCCTTCAACTTAAACCCATTTCCCCTTGTCCTATCGCTGGACACTCTTGTAAAAAGTCTCTCCCCAGCCTTCCTGTAGGTTCCCTTCAGGTACTGGAAGGCAGCTGTTAGGTCCCCCCGAAGTCTTCTCTTTTCCAGACTGACCAGCCCCCGCAGCCGGCCCTCGTGGCAGAGCTGCTCCAGCCCCTGGATCATCCTAGTGGCCTCCTCTGAACCCGCTCCAACAGATCCACGTCCCTCTTATATCCATGGATCCACCCATCCAGGCGTGTATCCGTGTGTACATCCACATCGACACACATGGACACGTGAATCCCCCCGCAGCCCCCAGATCCGTGCCCCCTTTTGTCCCCCCGCTCAGCACCAGAGCTGAGCTCGGCTTTCCCAGCCGGCCGAAGGGACCGTCCCT
>NW_009732035.1:0-9694 GCF_000703405.1 Apaloderma vittatum | reverse complement strand
TACAGATACTCTTAAAGGGCATTTGTTCCAAGCTGGGCTTCCCAGCCACTGCCTTCCCCTCCCGCCTGCCCCACCACGCGCTGGGACCTCTCTCCACGCCAGAGGAGCGTGCGCGGAGTTCCTGCCCGATGCTGGCGGAGCAAAGGCGAACTCCGCTGAGATGGGCACACGCAGAGCGAAGGAGAACAGAGAATGAACTACGAGGGATTGCTCTTTGATGCCTTTTGGTTGGGAAATCATGAGGTTTAGCCCAAGCCTACCTCTGGGATTTTCATGTGCTTAATGATTTCATGCACTTTGTCGCTATTTTGGTCCTCGGGAGGAAACGCGACTGCGGCTGTCATGATAGCTTGATAGACACCGGAAGGTTTCTTTTTATTCCACGTGCCGTTTACCATCCTGGTGAGGCAGCTATCGTTCCCAGTGTTCGGGGGAGTGGGACGAATCTATTGTTTCATCAGTACGGAGATGAAAGGAACCCTCCTCTGCCGTGACATCTGCTGAAATCATGAGGAGCCCTCAGCGCAGCCTCCAACACCGACAACTAGCCGGTGACCAGCGTAGCAGCCAGCCCGTGGGAAGCTTTAGGGCCGTCTCCTTGTGCGAGGGCAGAGCTGGCGCTGCAGGAGAGCGAGGGCTGCAGGAGCTGCCCGAAAGTCACCCGCAGATTTCAGAGATCTCGAGAAGATAGAAAAGGGTTGCAGACAAGCGAAGGGTAACGCGCTGGGGCTGGAGCTGTGACAAGGACAGGAGAAATGAATGCTGACCCATATTATGGGCTTCGTACCATTATGGGTTTCATTTAACTGTTCCAGGATAAAAGTCTGCCTTTTAAAGAAAGTAGAGAAAGGAAGCTGGCAAAATTAAAATAGAATCCATATTAGAGGTATTTTTTTCACGTGTTTTATATTTTCAAAGACTTTGTCGTGTCTGTTGTGTAATGCACATGCTTCGTAAGCCAAGGAGATTCATCCTTTACTTCATCTAAATAGGTGTGTTTCGCCATTCACCACCAGCTAATTGTTTAGGATTTTAATGTAAACAACAAAATAAGTGACTGCATTTCACCGCTGTAGCAGCTATTGCTTAAGTTTCATTTTTAACATAATTAATTTGGGGTTGATAGGATCTCCAGCGATTTCCTCTCCTTGCCCCGGTTATTTCTTGCCCGTGTGCACCAGAGGTCACTTCCTAAAGAAGTTCAGTGCCCTCTGGAGCACGTTACTGACGTGCAGAAAACATCCTTTAGCTTATAAAGGCAGATTTTATATCAAAGTGAAATTTAATTCATCTTCTGTGTAGCTGTCATTCATCTCAGGTATGGATCTGGAACTCTGTTTATCCCCATCGTTTCCCCGCTGCCCACCAGCTCTGCCGTCCTCAGCTTTGTTCTCCAGTCCCTCCCACCTGCTCGCCCGTGTCTGTCCCAGCTCCCACTGCAGAGAGCGGCGGGAGCAGCAGGCAGGATACTATACTTAGTGCAACCCAGTTTACTCTCATCATTTTAATAGTGGACCTAAGGTATGTTGCCATGTGAACAAGTCATCATGTCGCCATGGCAACCAGCCGGATTGCAGCGCCGCTTGAGGAGTGGACTTTTTTTTTTTCCCCCTTATTTTTTTTTCTAGTCAGTGCTTTTTCTTTTGTTAAATTTGCTGAAGGGCTCACAATGGGAGGATTCAGGCTGCTTTATCAAGCGGCTTTTCATTTAAACCTGTAAGTTGTTGTATAAACAGAAAGGCCAGCATGCCACTAGATTCACTTTCAAGGCAGACTTGATGAGGGCTTTGAACCAGGACCCCAGCGTGTTCTGCAACTTGATCAGGACTGAGACGATTACCTGTCTTGGCACCTCTCAGACTCTTCTCCACACTTCTCCTCTGCTGCCTGCAGTAGGGATCCCCGACATGTGGGCTCGGAGTGGGTGACCTGCGGACAGCCCTTTGCTTCTGCTCTGAGCCCTTTTTGCTTCTGGAGATCTCAATAGGCCAGAATTAGACACGCTGAGAGGTTCAATTTTTATTTATTTTTTTTCCTCCTCCTCCATCCCATGTAACATAGGCAGCTTCCAGCACCAAGCAGTGGGGACAGAGGAGGAACATGGGAAGACAAATGGTTCAGGCGCTCCGACCCCAGAGCAGAGAGATCCACGTGTGTGCATCCCCACATCAAGGGACAATGACAGAACACGTGGTACTCTTAAGAAGGCTGTAGAAAAAATATGCAAATAAAATACAGCCATTAAGCCTGAACTGTGAAACATCATTTTACACATTTAATTCCAGTAATGTGGCTCTTTTTTCCCTGAAACTATGTGAGAAGTTATAGGCTGGGCTAGGGGAGGTCATTCACAGCCACTTACCAGGTGCGGGTTTTTATAGCCGCGGTTTCTGTATGCACGCACTCCTGGTGAGGTATAAAGAGCTCTTAAGAACCGAGCGTCTTCTGTAGAATTTCCGGAGCTTAAGTAGCAGCCTGCAGGATGGCAGCAGAGATTTTGATCTGCTGCAATTACAATTGCGTAACCTCAATGGACCCGTCAGCCTGCGTGGATCTGTTTCCAATATGGGCCTCTTCTGCTTGATTCATTCCCGCAGCCGCAAATGAGCAATAGCAGAGACGAAGCAGGAGAGGGAACTGACCCAAGCATGCCTGTACGAGTCTCTGCGCCAGAACCCAGTGCTGGTGGCTTCTCTGGCTGCACGAGCGCAAATAAGAGGTCAGCTGTCTCGCACAGGGGGAATCCTGTGTTGAATTGGGGAGCCCAAAACTGAAGAGAGACTGGGACCTACTGGAGAGTGTCCAACAGAGAGCTATGAGGATGGTCAATGGACATGAACATCTCTCCTGTGTAGAGGGACTGAGAGAACTGGGGCTGGTTAGTCTTGGAAGGAGACGACTGAGAGGGGATTTATTAATGTAGAGAAATATGTGAGGGGTGGGTGTCAAGGGGAAGGGGACAGTCTCTTCGCAGTGGTTCCCAGTAGTAGAACAAAAAATAATGTGTTTAAGTTAGAGCACAGGAAGTACCACCTCAACATGAGGAGAAACTTCTTGGCTGTGCGGGTGCCGGAGCCCTGGCCCAGGCTGCCCAGAGAGGGTGTGGAGTCTCCTGCTCTGGAGACTTTCCAGCCCGCCTGGACGCGTTCCTGTGGGGCTGCCCTGGGTGACCCTGCTCTGGCAGGGGGTGGCACTGGATGATCTCTAGAGGTCCCTTCCAACCCCCAGCGTTCTGTGATTCTATGATTTTTTTCACTCTGGATGAAGAAGAGGGAGAAGGAGGGTGTAGGCAGTGTTTGGATGGTGGCGTGGTCCTCTCAGGATAGTGAGGGGAAGCACAACGACGCGTGGCTTTGGACGCAGAGCGCTCCTGCCTGCAACGCGCCAGGCTGCAGTGCCAGCCTGTACCACCTCAGCGACAACAGAGCGATGGCAGTACCCCCACCTCGCTTGCGGTGTTCCCACCAGGCACAGCACGTTTCTCCGTCTCCGCAGGGGTGTCAGGAGACATGCCGCCCAGGGTGGGCTCCTGCTCCGGACCACTTGCAGTCGTTTAGGCAGGCAACGGGTAAGGTGAATCTCCCTCCATAGACAGCAGGGATCATTTCTTCTTTGTGCATAAAATTACAGCAAACAAGCCTCAAATAACACAGGACACTTTCATAATTGATTTATGTGAGGACTCTGAAAGTTCTATTACCTTTTGTTTAGCTCAGGGGGCCTGACTCTGTGCAATCCATTGCTGAAACTAATTACAAGATATAATTAAACTGTGACACGAAGATATTATACCGTTAGTTTACTAATGACACCGCGAAGCTGTACCACCAGCACAGGACAGTGATTATGCTTCATTCATTATTTATCCGTTTGCTAAATGAGACGCTGACATTTTCAAAAATTACTTTGAGGTTTCTTAATTGTCGGCAGCAGGATGGACTAGAAGGAGCTCTCCTTCCTCTTAGTTACTTATCTAAACCTCAGATGTATTATTAGCAAAAAATAAATAATAAATAAAATACAACACTCAGCCTTTCTGGCCATTGTTCTTTCTGAACCCGGGTAGTCATTTCTGAGCACCGATGTCAGGCAATGAATAAGAAGTGTCTGTAGGTGAAATGTCTCCTATAGCATTTTATGCCATAACCTGGGTAAACTGTGATACTTTATACGAGGATAATGTCAGGTTTTAAGTGTTTCAGTGCCGGCTGCAGCAGACTGCACCACTTCTTCCTCTGAGCAACTTTAAGAATCTGGTTGCATCTTTTTTTACTCTAGTAACTTTCTGGACTTTATTGATCAGTGAAGAATTTTTCCATTAGCATACTGAAATAGAATTATTTACCTTAAAAAAAATAATTACAAACCCACCCGTGGCACAGAGGTACTGTAATGGGCACAAAGCAGAATGGGCACTACCTCTGGGCTGGTCGTTTCTGTGGATGTCCTCTCCTCCATCCGTTTCGGTGTTGAACCATTTATTTGTGGTTTGGTGAGGCTGAGTGCTGCAGCGCTGAGCAGCCAAGGCAGCCTGGCTCCTGCTCTGCAGAATTCACCATCAGCTAAAGCAAGCCTCATCCCAAGGCCAGGGATGAAACATGCATCATCCTTGTCCTCACTCTTAACAGAGGATTTTTGTGGACAGGATTTATTTGCAACCACCACATCTCTGTGTAGCAACCTTGTTTTTCTGCACTATAAGTAACGTGGGGGGTTTGGCTTATCATATTATTAAAAAACCAAAAGATGTATTTCCTAGATTCATCATGACAAATTCTGGTGTTCTCTGTTTATCCGTAGTCACTTCTCTCCGTCCCCCCTCTGACCCTCTCCACCGCTCCCTGTTCCTTGCGTTCGGGAAGCCCCGAAGGTGGGTTTGGCCCCGCACGGCCACTAACCCCGTGGTAACCTCCCCGGCAGCACCGCCTGCTCATTTTCATCAGAGGCACCACTGGACAGCTTAAGACGAGGTTTAATTTCTTCTGAGTGTAATGGCATCCGGCATCTATAATTATGCTATTTTCTCTCCTGTGCTGATTAAATACGATTTACCCAGAGAACTAAATGATGAATATCTGAGTGGAGCGTGTTGAACCAATAGCTGGTAAAATAGTCATAATAAATAAACTTTTAAGAGGGGAAGGAAGAGGGACTTGTGAGTTATGGAACATTAGCAGGTGCAAGGAAAAAGAAAGCGAGATTAACTCTAAAGGCAGGGCAATATTTCTAGTGCTTTGCCTAAAGAAAAAGCCACAAGTTCCAGGTTTGGGTTTCTTTCACTGTCTTTGAGGAAGAAGGGTTCTTCTATCTTTTTACCTTGCCTAAATTAGTTTAGGAATTGCTCTGATTTGATTACGTATGAGATTGATTATGTATTATGTGATTAACTTCCATACGTGGCATGTTTTAACCCCTGGAAGTTAAGTGGGCAGTGGAAGGGGAGGGCTGTGTTTTCTCCAGAGGGACATCAACGTAGCAGTCCCAGCTCTCCTCTCAACCAGAAGAGCTGTGGCCTGCAGCTGCGCACCCACTTGTCACTGGCCCAGAGTGGGCAATGTTGGCAAAATACCAGAATATCTGCCTGTTTTACACCAGTCCCTGGTCTCTGTTGGAGGAAAGCGTAAGGGAGTGAGGTGGGTAGTGGGGCTGCAGTTCAGCTCGCTGCTGTTTCTAAACTGGAATCAAATGGCAGCCCAGAAATGAGTGTTGGAAGGAAACAGTTTCCCAGAGCTTTATTTACCAAATAAGTAGTAAATGTTTAACGATCCCTAAGTGTGCTTCAGAGAAACCCCGTGATTACAATTGTTTAAAGAAAATGGTAGGAAAGAGATTAAGAAGACATTAGATGAGTACCTGGCACTTCATGGTCCCTGAAAAGCACCTAGAAGGTGTAAAGCTGCTTATTTTGCTGAAGTGGCACTTGCTGCAGAATATTTACTTCCTAGATCCAGGTGACCGATAAACGCCGGCTTGCTCCAGAAAAACTCCTGCATAGCTCTAGTAGCTGCTGACAGCCTCGTCTTCCCGTGGCTGACAGTGTCCGTTTCAGATCAGACAGGCTGTTCTGGTGGGGACCCAGGGCTGAGACAGGGATACTGGGACTGCCAGCCCTAGCCTGAGAGTCCCAGGCATCAGCCGAGGTTTCTCCCTCTGCAAAAGTTCCTTCAAGGACAGATCAAGAGGGGCTGAAAGAGTTTGTTTAAATATGGACCGTAGAGCCCCCCACGGAACCCGAGTCTTTGCTGTGAGGAAGGTGAGCTTCCTCACGCAGTGGTTTTGTAATGTCACTGGGCACACGTGGGAGAGCAGAGCGACTTTCCTAGGTCTCCTTCTAATCCTCCTCTCAGCACATTCTTGTGTATATTTTTTTGTTGAGGTATCATGTTCCACTATGTAATAATGAAAAGAAAGTGTTCCTGAAATAGCTGCAGAAAGGGGGAAATAAATGAGCAATAATATTTCCAAAACGTAAACTTCTTTGAGCTTGGTTGTGCATATTCCTTGTCTTTGTCCTCCTTCCCTTGATGCTTCTGTACCTCCTACGCACTGCAGGCACCTTTTTCACTCTCTTTTTTTTTTTTCCCATTATCTACTTTCTTCTGAAGATTTTCTGGTATTGGAGCATAATTTTTCTTTTAGAATTTAAGCTGTTCTAATTCCTGAAGTCCTCTACCTCAGGAGCTGTTAGACTTTGCTATGAGCCTGTTGGCCCTGAGTCCCAGGGACTGGGAAAATTAGTGAGGATGCAGATGACTGCAAATTGATCACGAGCTTACAACCAGTTTGCTATTAGATTAACATGACCCATCCTTTCAGTCTAGGATGCCAGAATACTGGGATGCTTGGGTGTAATTGATTCTGCCTGTGGGTAGAAAGATCAATTTAGTGACTTTCTGAGGTCCTTCCCAGCCCTGTTTTCTATTATTCTAATCATAGAAATTCTAATCATAGATTTCTGGGATCTGTTAGTGAGCCAGCTGCAGATGTAGCTTGGGAAGTATTAACTGAACACCTCTTCCCCCAATAAAAATTTAGGAGACCTAGGAAAGGTTGTGTCCATCTTGGCTTATTTCCCTGAATTAAAAAAACAAATAGCAATTCTGTAATTCCCAGTTTTAATATCGACTACTGTGTGAAAAAATCCAGACTCTTGCCAAAGAGTGACCGGAAGAGAGTTGTCCGACTGCGCCAGATGTGTGAAGAGCGTGACCGGGCGGAGCAACCGCTGTGTGTGTGTTCGTGCTGTGGGTCCCTCAGCCAGCTCTGTTCAGCGCCTCCGAGATTTCTCCTGGGTTTTTATTCCCAGTGTACGAGTAGCGTGCTTTAGCGTTTCTTCTCGCTCTCTTCTCCCCTTCTGCCTCCCCCAGTGGGCTGCCAGGCTCTAAATATAGGTCACCCCAGGCAATTAGGGAAGAGTTGCTGGTTTTGAAAGATATTCAGCAGGCAGGAAGCCCAGTTTCCAAACGAGTTATCAGGTGAGATGATGTTTGGCCTCAGCCAGAGTGATTGACAGGGGGCCTGCATGTTCACAGATACATTATTTAAACGTGGTGAGATATAAGAGATCTTCTGCACTAATTACTTCGAAGGCTGTATTAATCACAAGACACTTTAATACTCAATCAATACTTGCATTTGTCAATGACCTTGTAAATCTCCTCCACTTTAACTCTGCTGTGTGGCCAAAGCAGTCGCTCAACATCTTGGGGTGGCTTGTTTTGTTCCACTGCTCTCAGTAATACATATTCAACAACCCCTCAATTTCAGCATTTAAAGTTCGATTTCTGAGGTGGAAATAGGAAGAGGACAGACGCTAAGGTGACCGGGTAGCTGTATCCTAACCACAGCGTCGTCATTTTTGGTGTGAGCTGGGAAGCATGTCTGCTGAAGGGGACGTTTTGTATGGCATCCCCATGTTCTGCCTGCGCTTCAAGACTGGACAAGGGTGACTTAATGGTGGAGCCATGAGGTCCTCAACGGGCTATGTGTTATAACTGGCACGTGCACATTAACGTGAAGATACTGGAGTGCTTCTCCTGATATCTTTTAGATGTAAGGGATGTGCAACTTGATAATTTCATCAGAGTAAAGGAAGGAAGTAAAATAATGTCTTCAAATTAAGATAAGATTGCCTAGAAGTGCAGAAGAGTTTTATATAAGGCAGGGAAACTGAGAGGAAAAAAACCAAAATGGGCACTGTGAGCTCCTGTCTAGTTGGAACTGTTTGTCTTTTTATAGAATTTTTCCGGCTGTTACACTGTTGTTTGAGCAGTTATTTCTCATATTCCCAACTGAATTGTACAACTAATAGTATTTTACCTGCCTGGTTGGGTTTTCTTTCAAGTATTTTGGAGTCCTAAGGATAGTTTACTCAGTAGCTTCTATGTGGTAACCAGAAAGTAAAACATGGATTCCTCAAATAGCTCACGGAGTCACAGAATCCCTAAAGCTGGAAGGCACCTCTGGAAATCCCCTCACCCAGCCAGTAGGTCCATCTCTGTCTTGCACTGGGGAGCCCACAACTGGGCCCAGTACTCCAGAAGTGGCCTCACCAGTGCTGTGCCCATCCAGCTCGCTCATGACCCTCTGCAACCCCCTTGGCCCCACTGCTGGCCCCTGGGTTTGTTGCACGACGGTTTTCTGCAATCCAAAGGAACTAGGAGGACTGGAGCTGTTTGGCCTTGAGAAGAAATGGCTGAGAGGGGATTTTATTTATGCATATAAATACCTGAGGGGTGGGGGTCAAGGGGAAGGTGCTGGTCTCTTCCCAGTGGTGCCCAGTAACAGGACAAGGAATAATGGATTTAAGTTAGAACATGGGAAGTTCCACCTCAACATGAGCAGAAATTTCTTCCCTGTGCGGGTGCCGGAGCCCTGGCCCAGGCTGCCCAGAGAGGGTGCGGAGTCTCCTGCTCTGGAGACTTTCCAACCTGCCTGGACGCGTTCCTGTGGGACCTGCCCTGGGTGACCCTGACGGGCAGGGACCGGCACTGGGGGATCTCTGGAGGTCCCTTCCAACCCCCAACATTCTGTGACTCTGTGATTACAAGATTCTTATGCCAATTGCAGTTTCTTTTTCGGTGGGATTGCTGTTGGTAATTGTTACAGCGCTTCTCCTTTGGCACTCTAACCTTGATACCAGATCTGCAGTGCAGGATTTGCAAATATTTAGACTATTTCATTAGTCTGTCTGTATGACCTTTTTCTCTACAGTGAGAAAGGTTTTTTTCCATTAAAAAACCACCTTCCCTTATTGGGCGCTTCATTTCCCCGTCGGTGACACAGCAGTTTGGGATGGCACGCATCTCCACATTCCCGTGTCTCCCAGTTCTATGTGCGTTATGCTCTTCACAGAAATTTTATCTTTATGCTCCCTTCTGTGGAATCCTCTTGCAGAAGTCTTATCGGCAGCGTGCAAAAATTGCCTTCTTCGTATTCCAAATTGCCCCTGCCTGTAGTCGCTGCTGTCATCTCTGAAGCTGCTCAGCTGCAGAGAGAAGTGAGTTTAGTGCTTTCCCTCTGCTCTCAGGCCATTTTTCCTATGCTTCTTTTTTATTATTTTATTTTATTTGTGGTCCCTGTCATTCTGCTGGGGCAAAGGGGTAAAGAGATTTGACACTAAGTGCGGGGAAACGCTGTATCTGGAATCTATCTTCCAGACGGCAAAAGAATAAAAATTCATGGCAGGACAGCC
>NW_009732034.1:0-3063 GCF_000703405.1 Apaloderma vittatum | reverse complement strand
CCCAGCCTCCGTTCCTGTGACATCAGAAGGCGTTTGGTCGGTTTTGTCTGTGTTGTTTGGGGTTTTTTTTAAGTCGTAGAAACAGCACTTCCGGGGAGCGTGCTGTGTGTTTTAAGAAGTCGTGCGCCGAATGATTTATTTTTGCCAGTTAAGCTCCCCCATCAATGCAGAAAGCCATAAACAACGTCTTCCTAACGTCGTGCTCGGCCACCAAAGAACCCTGGGGCTCACGCAGGACACGGGGAAGATCTCGGGCTGCAGCAAGGGCGGTGGTGAGGCTGAATACAACGTCCAGCTGTTGTACTTCCACCCACTTTGTGTAATGGGCTCAGCAAAGTCCTGGAAAAACTCAGTGTTTCTCTATTACATAGATCTCTATCTATATAATTTACAGAAGAAAAACATAACCCACTGAAAATACAGTAGTGAAGAGCAACATGCATTTCCATCGCTAATAACCCTCAGATACTCAAACAGTATGACATTGGCCTAAATACGAAGATCAGCACATATATATATATGTATATATAAAACCTTTTTTATATAGACTATTCAGACTCTGAGTATCACTTTTAGTTTTTCTATTCCATTACAATCTAAACTACAGCTTTCTAAACAACAGAAAAATCAGTTTTCAAGGACTTGGTGGATCAACCCCACAAGAGTTAGCACCATTTTTTTCCAAACCCACATTTGCTTGACCTGCCCTTCCCACTTTTCAGAGTTGATTTCCTCCTCTTCAAGATCGAGTACAGTTTTCAATCGTAGTTGCCTGCACTATATTTTTCACTCTAGCATTTTTTTTTTCCTGATTTTGTTTTGAGTTGAAAGCCAACACAGGGAGGGGCAGAGGGGTTACAGGAGTTACATTAAAAGGATCATAGAGTTTTTTAACACTTAAAAGCTTCCTGTTTTCTACTGTCAAGTATGTCTTACTTCCAACAGTTGCCAAAAGACGGCGAGCAGGAACAGTTTAATCTGTGTTCCAGGTTAATCCTGGAAGCCTGTCCACAGAACACTGCAAACAGCCTACCGCCTCCAGGGTAGAGTCAGGCATCAGATGTAATAAAATATTAACAGAAATAGGAGATTAACTGGAATTATATATATATATATATAAAATGCTGACTTTATATATATACATATATATATAAAATGCTGACTTTATATATTTATATATATCTCATAGAATCATAGAACAACATAATGCTGACTTATAAAACACACTTCTCAGGCGTGTTTTAAATATATGAAGCAGAAAGTGTATGAAATCCTTCCAGGCTCTAGAAACAAAGTTCATACCTCCTTTCTGCAAATCCACACAGCACACAAGAACCGAAATTCCACTCATATGCCTGCCGCACAGATAAAAACACTGACCCGATGTTGTTCATACAAGAAGAGCATATTTTGGAGGCCTGCAGGGTGAATTGCCACATTTCCAAATCTTGCTCCCCAAGCTCGCAGCACATGGTCAGTGAACTCTCTTCTTGCTCAGGCAGATTTAAACCAGTCGCACCTCCACAAAACCTAAGTCAGGGTTTTTCTGGATGTTTATGACGACGTCAGAGGTGTGCATGCAGACCTGCTAGCCTGTGCTTTTGTTGATCAAACTTAATTTAACAGTTAAGCTTTTTTTTGTAACTGCAGTGCAGGGTTATTTGACTAAGGACACAGAAAGCGAACAAAGAAATACTGTGCCACTCCTGGGGTCTCACTTCAGAACATGGTTTTCAAAGGTGCTACATTCAGTTCCTAGGAAAAGACAGAACAAATAAACATTGCTCATTAGATTCCCAGGAAACAATAGAGATCGCCTGCTGCACAATCCCATTGTCCTCAAATGCTCTCCTAATACAAAGGCTTGAGAAGCAAGCTAGTTCCTGCAAGTGGAGTGCTGGGGACTTGGCTTTTTTTTGCTACAGGGAAACCATGAATAAGCCTTTCCTCCTTGGAAGGCTTTTATGCAAAGCTTCTGCTTTCAGGGCCATGCTGACCTGAAAGCTTTCCTTAGAAAGCACCTCTCTGCAGAAAAAAAAAAGTCAAGGGGAAAGGCAGTCTTGGGAGACAAACTGCTACACGGAAGCAGAACATGCTTGAGCCGAGTAACTGAGTTACACTTACTCTTTTCCTGACAAGGCAGGAAACTTTTAGGATTTAATGAACACAGCAAGTGGTAATTGTTTCTGAGACATCGAGAAATAAGAGGAGACTGAACCAAGGCTTCTGCTTGATCATACAGAAACCCTCTCCTTTGTAGCTGCATCATGTGGTAACCATATAATAAGAGTTCGACAATATCTGCAAGTCACTTTCATGTATCTCATTCCCCCGTAAAGATATCACTTTATAGTCTGACAGCCTATAAAACACCCATAAACCACCCAACATCTCCACCCCCCTGCCTTTCCATCATGGCGCTGGCAGCACCAGCTCACTACTTGGGACAAGACAACTTTCCAGTCCTCCAGGTGCCCGCACCCGTGCCCCACTGAGCACAGCAGAGACAGCTCATCAAGAAACAGTTCATGAACCCTCTTGCACCATGCAAGATCCAACTAGAGAGACTTGTAAAATGCCCAGAGGGAACATGGACACAGCCAGAGGCCACCACGTGTGGCCTGTACAAGCAGGATGGCTGCAAAAGAGTCCCCACACTGCATCAGACCCTGAGATCACGCACGTTGGCATTTCAGCACCGTGCGTACAGCCCCGGACCAGACAATGATGATGTCCCGTTCCCACTCTTGCAGAGAAGCTCAGAGACACTTTTTCTGGGAAGTTCCTGAGTCACAAAGCATAACTTTCAGGATAAAAAGCTGCTAAAACACAAGCTTCTTATTCTCAGCTTATTACTGCAGGAGTTCAGAGAAGCTGTTTGTGCCTTCCAAGAAACGGAGCATTAAAGCGAGCGACGCTGGGAGAAGCACCAAACCCTGGCTGCGTGTGTTTACAAGATGCAACACAAGCTGGAGATTCCTACGGAGACTCGGGGGTTATTCACCCTCATTCTGCTGCTGAAAGCCTCCCTTCGCTTGGAGAAAGGCCAGGGAAGGTTGACCG
>NW_009732033.1:24350-24637 GCF_000703405.1 Apaloderma vittatum | reverse complement strand
TCACCGAAAAATGAGAGTTTGCCATCCCCCGCACGCACCCGAAAGAAAAAAAAATTAAAAAAAATGAAAAAAGCGGGTTATGACCTCTCGGCACCAGCAACAAAAATCAGGATCTGGGATGTAGGTTTCGGCATCCTCTTCTAAAATCAAGGTCCAGCTGCTTTCCTCTGCCCCGCAAAGGTTGCCTCTCAAAATTAGGCTCTGACATCTCCCCCCTCCCCCAAAAAAATAAAATCACCAACAAGCAGGCTCCTTCTGCAAACGTCCCTTGAGAGCGGCTGGGGGGC
>NW_009732033.1:13120-24332 GCF_000703405.1 Apaloderma vittatum | reverse complement strand
TTGGCAGGAGGTGCAGGCATTGCCACAGCTTCACGCAAAGGACCCAGGTCTGTGTTCCACCTCCACATGCCCACCACATCTGCTTATCCTCACCACAGATGGCCTCGTGCAAAGCCGTTCCATTTGTCTGTACTTCCCCAAAGTCCAACCTGACCTCTTAAGACTCAGAAACCCAAGTTCAGCTTATTTCACGCACTGAAACTCCACTGTGATGTGGTCACCAAGCTCCCAGAATGGTCAGTCCATCTCCAGATGTGCTGACCCCAAACTAGCTCTTAAACACATCCTATTGTCCAGTGTCAACATTTCCCCCCATACACCATGGCTGGCTTCTGCCCCAAGGAATATTTCCTCCTGCCAGACCTTCACAAAACTCAGGAGAAGCCTCAGGCTGCAGAAGGCTGAGAAAAGGCAGAGGTATGTGCCCCACAATTGCCCTCCTTGGAAAAGGGCCATTGTATTGCAACAGGAAGACTTGCAACCAAACAAAATCAAGCTCAGGATCATCAACTCCTACTGCAGTGAATTTTCTGTCCTTTACAGCCCAGCAAGTCACGGACGATCTGTGAACTGCACAATTCTGCATGTTCTTTGTAGATAAACAAGGCTTCAGGAGAAGGCTTTTCATATGTGAATAAAATTGCAAGCTCAGACGAGCTGCAGCTCTCAACACAAAGTACCTTGTCCTAATGCGGTTTGTAGGGAAGCAGCAAAATGATTGCCCCAAGTTCCACGGCTGCAGGAACTGTGTTCAGTTCCCCCTCTAGCAAGAGACAGCAATTGGAAAACCAGTCCTGCTACCCTGTAGCAGTGATTGGCTTTTCCTGAACTCCATATATAAATGAGAAAACCAAGTGTTTCCCAAATCCTGGCTTTTTGTTCCTCTCCTTACGCCTCAGAAGAATCCCATCAGCAGCTCATGGACAAGGGGAGCGCCGAGACTAAAACTGCTGCCACTCGCTCTCCAAATCCTACCATGTACGTTAAAAGAAGAGCCAGCATGGAGCAGCCCTACGTTTTTATGAACAGTATGTTTCCTGTGACCCATATTCTCTCCAACGCGTGGCTAAAAGAGAAGTCATCTCTGCAAGGCAGGCAGAAAACTAAAGCTGGGTTAAATACTGGAAAAACAGATCGGCAAGTATGTCAGTGAATAAATTAGTCAATTCAGCGAGGGGCCATTCTATTCATTATTTGTGAACACTTGTAAGATCATTAGTGTTCTTTAATAGGGTAGCCAATTACAAATGTGCCTGGCACTAATGTACAAAGTGCATTATTATAGATCCAGTGACGCAGTCCAAAAGCAGGAAATATCCCCCTCCACAAAAAGGCCAACAACAAACAGAGGAAGCAATTTTCAATTAACAAATTCAAGATTACTTATAGTCTGTGAGCCCTAAAGAAGAAGCTAAATTCATCGCACTCCTCTTTGCCTAATTAGTTGGTCACTTGCGGTGTCACACTGCAGCACAGCTCTGGGTGACGTGTATCTCCAAGACCATCAGAAAACATGGGGCTAAGGCAGAGGGATGGGATTTCATCCTTCCCAAGCCGTGAGTGGGCTGAGGAATGACATAGTGTGGTGGAAGTGGTCGCCAGTGGCCACCACTTCACTTGGGAGGGTGGCAAAACCTCAAAGACAAGCAAGGCCTTGCAAACAAGTGGCACCAAGGATGGTCTCCTTACAGGAGCAGAGCAGTCCTTGGGAGGTAGAAAAGTCCCAAAATTGAGGATGAAGACCCACTGTAGCCTCACCTCTTCATTCTCTTCACCTTATGCTCTTAGAGCTTCTCCAACTCCTTCTCTACAGATATTTCATGGGTTGGCACTGCAAGTCCCAGGAGCTCTCACCTGACCTGGCTTGCAGAGGACCTGGCTCCCGGGAGGAGCAACAGGCTCTTGGGAATGGCTGGGACGTAGCCACTGGTGGAGCCGCGATGTCCTGCCAAGGAGCCTGCAGCAGATAACTGAGAAGATGGAATCAGTTGTGTCACTACCTCTGCTGCGAGGTGGAAGAAAAGACACAGCCACTAAAGCTGTGCAAATTAATGAGGGATATAAAAGCAGTACTAGGAAGGTGCTTTTATCTCATCCAAGGACATTTTGTCTCCACAAACAAACAGAATTACTGAGTCCGTTCTTTGCTTTCAACACCACCAATGGCTTTAAAACACAAATATTGTGGTAGATAGCTTAGACCCTGAAGGTAAGATGAAATCTATCAAGCTGTGTTAAGATACTGAAAGTCCACGCTCTGTCCCTTGGCAATTTTTGAGATGTAGTAAGAAATGACTGGTGTGAAATATGTAGAATGACTCCAGGGACACATTTCCATTTGAAACCCTGAACCAGAGCGCTTTCTCTACGCCTGCCCAGCTGGTGGCTTGCCTGAACCCGTAGCCTGGGTTTTGTCACTCGCAGCTCTCTTCCAGAGCTATTTTCAAAACCTAAAGCAGATGGCTTCATCTCCCCTTGTACAAGAGGCTCCTCCATCCCAGCAAAACTAACCTGCCAAGAGAAAAGACACCAACAGCTCAGTCTTGCTGCACCCGGTATCCACCCATTTCCCTCCTTTGCTTCAGCTACCCTTCACCTCTCACCACCCATCCTCTCCTCTGAGCAGCAAACAGCCCCTGGGAACCCATGTTTATGGATTAGACAATCAATAAACCTTTTCCGACACACACCAAACCATTTTTGATTTTGAAACCATGAGCCCTGACCCATGAGAGAGGTTGGTTTGTGCAAAAAACCCTCAACCTGGAAGGTGATGCTTCTCCAGTATTAAGGTTTGAGTCCACAGGGGAAAATGCTATAAGAAAGAAACTCTTGTGCACAAGTGGAGAAATCTGCAGATTTCCAAAGGAGAAATATAAGCAAGGCAAGGGGATACATAGTTCTATCTAGAACATAAGGCAATGTTCAGCAAAGATTTCATCATTTGGGATGAGGAGATTTGGCAACAGCTGAAGAGAACTCTTAGGGTGGTGCAGAAGGAGCTGTTTAGACAAGTGCCTGGTGAAGTAAGCAGAAGGGACCCTGCTCACAATTGCTGTCCTTGGAGCCATAAGAAAATGAGGCTTTGGTGGGAGCCAGAAATTGGCTGAATAAAGCTTAGATTGAAGACTCACACCCTGCATATGGGATGGAGCACATAATAAACCTGGAGTTGCTAAGGGCATAGGGGTAAGAGCAGGTGGGTAGCACTATCTCACCGACCTGAAAATCTCCTTCCTGGAGCTTCCCAGGACTTGGCCTGAGCCTTCCGCTGTGATGTTGCCACAAGGTGGGTTGGTCTTTCTAGTCCTTGGGGCTGTGGCGACCAAGACCAGAGACAAAGACACAGCTGCAGAAGGACCACTTTGGGAGGAAAAGGGTTTCAAACTGGGCACTGAGCAAACAGCAAAGGACTTTCTTGGCACTCAGTTACAACCACAGCATCACCACTATTTTTTTTTTTTAAACTTTTTTAAGCAGCCTAAAATGGAGATGAACCAGATGGTTGTCCAGTTTCAGTCAAATCTGACAGTCATCAAGCTTGATGCTAATTAAGTTCACGTCAATTTACATGTAAACTAGAGTGAAGTCTGGGTGAATTTGGTTGAGTTAAAGTGGATTACCTTTGGAGCTTCCACAAAGCTGAAAATAATCCTCTTGGTCACACACACATCTTCCCTAGCACCTTGTGACCACTCTGCTTCTGCCCCACTCAGGCTCACACAGATCCATCCCCTGGCAAATTCCCTATGGACAAGGTCTCCTGCCCCACCTCTACTCTACACGCTTCCTTCATCAGCCTCCAGCTCAGTCTCTTGCCCTAGCCTCCTCTGAGATCACACACAATTCCCTTTCTTCATTTATACTGCTACCTTGAAGGTATTTTTAGCCTGTGACCATGTCACCCCTGAGCCTTCCTTTTCCCAGACTCTATAAATTTAGCTTAGTCATTGCTCACATCTCCCAGCACTCGTGTTCTTCCTCCCAGCCTCCTTGGTTTTCTGCCTCCTACTGCACGCGCAAGGACCAAAGCCACATAACTCAAACTGCTGTCACTTCTGTGCTCTGAGACCTCATTCCCCAAGACAAAGCTGCTCCAGGACCTCCTCCCCACACCATCAGAGCTCCTTTAGGGGTGGCCACTCAAAGATATAGGATTGACTTAGAAGACTACCCATCAGCAGCCCCGTTCCAGTTTCTCCAAACCAGTGCGTTGCTCTTTATAACAGCAGCAATAAAACCAACCTGGTTTTGCATAGCGCCTCTTCCAGCCTCACCAGGGCTCAGGAGCCTGGGGTCCAGCTCAGGATTGACTCTACATCAAATAAAACACCTCCCAAGACCGTAACTACATCTTGGCTGGGATCCAGTCCCACAAAGCCTATTAGGTCTTTTGTTCGCCTTCAAGCACCTGCCTCCCACCAGCTTCACAGCTGAATTGAAACCTGCATGAATATTTAGAGGCTGGAGGGTGGCATCAGAAAGAAAAAAAGTGTGGAAAAAAAAAAAAAAAAAAAAAAAAAAGCCCTTACTGAAATAGCTAACAACTCTGACACGTCTTATCTGAGAGATGAGCAGCACAGGAGCACACTGAATTGCTTTCTCCTGCAGGAGGGGAAGCACAGAGGTGGGGGGAATCACCTCAAATAAATAGGCTCCAAATGGTTCCCAGGTGTGCTGGGTTAGGAAAGATCTTCCAGAGCTGGGCTCCACCCCACCTCAGTAGGCTGCTGTGGGGATAGAAGGGGAGTTGGGGAGGAGGGTGGGAGATGCTGGTGTAGGAGGAGGTGGTGGTGGTGGGGGGGTTTTCCTGGTCTGTGGGTGTTACAGCACTTGGGGAGCTGTGCTGGAGCTCAGGGGGGTTTGGAGGAGATGAGCCCGTCCTGCCCAGGGGGTGGGGGCAGCTGGGGAGGGGCAGCACCCGGAGAAGAGCAGGGAAATAGAGTAAAATGCTCTGGCCGAGAGGGTCCCTGTGAGAGGGAGGGGAGCAACTTTGGGAGTGATGGCTTCTGTGGCTTTAGGAGTCCAAACCTATACAGAGGAAAAGATGTTTCCTGTTTTGTTGTGAACTCTTTTTACTACGGTGGGTTTGTTTTTTTCTTGCTGATATCTCAAAATCTCCAGGTTTGGCAAGCAAGACAATCAAACTTAATTGCTAAAATACTGAAAAGTTTTAAGGCTAATTATTTTGTCCCTTTGTTATCAAAAAGGTGCTTAAAAAAAAGTTTACTTTTCAGCTTTTTCATGTATTTTTTTTTCTTTTCAAAAATATCAAGGAGGGAAGATTAGACTTTGGTTTTAATTAAGAGAGTCGCTTTTGATCAGTGTTTCAGGTTAAAAAAGTGTGAGTATTTTGTTGAGAGACTGCCAGGCAGACGTGGCTGTTCCCATGCTCCTGCCTCTGTCACAGTACACAATGTGTCATATGCAAAGAAAAACTCTTGAAGTAACTAAATTCATAGTTTCTCTGCACCATGAGCTTTTGCTGCAGACTTGCTTCAGCCTTTCAGCCTGGGATATCAGGAGAACATGAAGGGACAAGGGTTTATATTTTATTTATCTTTAACCTGAGGTCCTAAGGAAAGCTGATGCGTGTGCATCTGTCTCCCTGTTTTCCCTCCTTTAACGACCGCGTTGCTCATGGGCAATTTTTATGTTGTTAAAGATACAGGGGACGTTTCAGATTGCTGCAAGTGAAAATATGGGATCAGAGAGAGGACAGAAACCCTGAAATCTCACTGAGGGAGACGGTGATGTATGAACGCAACTGGGTTGGACATCAGGGAACACACCTGTGACTTCTTTAAAATACAAATCCGTGGGAGACTGGATCCCCCCAACTGGATCTGTTGTTCATGAACTAGCTTCTCTGTGGGTTTGGGATCCCAGACGGGGAGCATGGGAGACCCTCTGCTAAACATCTCCCGGCCCAGGTCATTTGACGAGGCAGGCAGCACCAAGCCAGGGGGCAGGCTCCCTGCGGCGAAGCCAATGCTGAGTCTGCAGGATGACATTTCCTCGCTTCCAGCCTTATTTTCATGCAGCCCCTGTTTTGTTCTTGCAACTTCGTCTTGCTTGGTCCAAAGGATGTTCCTGTCCTCTGGGCATCCGGACGTTCTGGCTGTGCCCGCAAAACATCTCATTCAGCATCTCTGTGTGCTCGCCTGTGCGTGCAGGCAGAGCAGGGGAGGGCAGCTTTAAAAATGAGCTGTCTTTGTAGCCTGACAGCGAGCTGGTGATGGCTCAGCTGCCCAGACCACCCTGCAAGAGGGACTCACCTCCACCCAAAGATGTGGTCAACCTCAGCCAACTCTCCCCACTCCACCTCTCCTGCATGTTTCCCACAGCCCCTGTGGATGCTCGCCTGTGCGTGCAGGCAGAGCAGGGGAGGGCAGCTTTAAAAATGAGCTGTCTTTGTAGCCTGACAGCGAGCTGGTGATGGCTCAGCTGCCCAGACCACCCTGCAAGAGGGACTCACCTCCACCCAAAGATGTGGTCAACCTCAGCCAACTCTCCCCACTCCACCTCTCCTGCATGTTTCCCACAGCCCCTGTGGAGATCTACAGTGACAGAGCTGTCCTGAGGCACCAAAGCGTATTGACCTGCAGCGCACGCTTCCCTCGCAGCAATTGCTCTAATGGGAACTGCTCAGAGCATCCAAGACGCAGGTGCAGCTCCATTAATCACAGCCACCTCCCACCTAGCATGGGCTGCCCTCACTCCTCCCCACAGTCCTTCAGGTCGGTGCCAGGGCGGGGAAGAAGTCCACACTGTGTCCTTGGAGCTGTCACGCATCGGAAAGGATCCTCCCGTCGTGCCAATGTGTGGCTCGGGCAGCGAACCCCCCTGTACTCTCACCCCACACCAAAACACAAGCTCAGAAGTCTGCAGCCTTTCCTAATTAACTGCTGTCACATGAATCATCTGCCCACCGAGATGATATCTGGGGACTATCCTCCCCTTTTTCCTCTTATTGCAGCCCCATCCTGAAGGCTGACTGCTTCCAGATTCATCATCCCTAAGTGCTCGGCGGGCAGACGCTTGCTTGCGGCCAGCCGGGATTGCAAAAGACATTTAGCAGATATAAGGCGTGAAAATAGTACCAGGCAAGGGGTGATTAGAAATCATTTAGACTAGGCAAAACCAGGCCATCCTAAATTTGCAGGCAGCCTGACACATGGAAGGAGTATTTGTGAACGAAGCTGAAATGAGTTATTTGAAGACGCTGCAGTATCTTTACGTAGCTGGGGATAAATGATGCCGAGCGCTCGGAGGCAGGCAGGCAGGGGCGGGTGTCTGGCTGGGATCTCGGCCATGGTCTGTGTTACAGCTTGGGTTTCTCCTTCAGATCAGCAATATCTTTGCCCAGGGGTGTACAGGCCAAGAGGAGGATGGGGCATGGTACATTGCTCTGGCCAGAGCTGCTGCTTTGCCCTCCCCTGGCTGCGAACGCACCTCGGGCTCACACCAAAGATGTGCATCTCAAATGGGGCGATGCAGAGGGAGGTGGTTAAAGGAAATGAGTATAAACCTCCGAGGTTTGGTCCTTGACATGTTACAGAATGCTGGGAGAGGAGCTACCTTCCTCCCTGAATTTGTACCTCTCTAAGGCAGGATTTGACCAGGGGTGGCTGATGCACTTTGTGAAGGGGGCGCGGTGGAAGCTGGGTGGAGAGATGAGACCCGCCTAGGCGTGGGAGGTTCTCTTCTCTTCTCCCGTCTTCTGATCTCGCCCATCATTTGTTTCCCGAGGAGGTTTATTCAAAGGGTTTTGTGTTACCAGCTTGCTGCACAGAAGGGCAGCCCCGAGGGTGAAAAGCCCAGGGAGAAAAAAGCTCCTGCCTGTAGCTCTCCTTAGCCCTGCTGAGCCAGCACTGCCCAGGCTGGCATGGGAGCCCCAGCTTCATCTTCTCAGACCTGAGTGCTCAGCACCTTGCAGATCTGCTCTGGGAAAGAGGCCAAGGGCAACATGGGCTGGGGAGAAGGACCGCTGTGATTTATGTCTATGTTGGATGGAGAGCTTTCCACCAGCAGCGTGGCTTTCCAAGGTGAAACGTGCTGCAAAGCTGCCCAGAGAGAAGGCAAGTGGTTGATGTTGGGACACAGCCCTCAGGCAAAGATGTTGGTCAGCGATGAACTCATTTTCTGAGGACTTCATGCTATGTCTGCGTCATTCCCACCTCTACCATAGAGGGGTCAGCATCTCCATAACCAGCAGGGGACAGGAGGCCCCACTTAGGTGGTTTTCTTTGGTGATGCTGGTCTTCAGGGTCTGGAGTGTGCATTGGCCTCGCTGGCAGTCAGCGGCATCATTTTTTTTGATGGAAGGTCAAGAGATCTCCACTTGGTCTTCCCCCATAGTGGAGATACGTTTCCACATCCTATTGAAACTCTCCAGACGTCATCAAGACTTTTCATTTAACATGGGGCAGGCAGGACCTCATGGGGTTAAGGTTCAGCAAAACACAAAGGGATGTGGGGTCGTGGCTGATGCTTTAACAGGAAGGGCAGCGGGCGGCTCAAATTCACCCAGCTCAGCATCTGCAGCGTGGATTGCACTTTCAGTATAGCAAAAGCCTTATAAATTTTTTAGAGCAGCCCAAAGTGCCTGCTGAGTCGGCCAATCAGCTCCGGTAGATTAAGGAAACTTACCTTTAAATTATTAACAGCACACAGCCAGACACGAGGCCCGTGGGGTAGAAGTGGGAAAGGAAAAGTTACTTATTCCTCCTTCCCCAGCCAGCACCAAGCTGACGATGGGCAGAGGTGTTGCTCACACCTTAGTGCCATTTGTGGGGTCTTTCTTTCTCCATCAGGAAGCCCCAACGAAGCATCAAGGCTATGCAGTGTGCAGGGCATGCTTGCATCGTGGAGATGATGTTCCTTTGGGAAAGTGGATATTGGTCCACATCCAGCCCCCGCCACACCTTTCTCTGCTTCCCTCTTCTTCCAGGTCCGTTGCTTTCTCAAACAATCTCTTGAAGAGCTGATTCACAGCAGTGCAGGAGAGCCAGCCCTGACAATTTTTGACTTTCCTACAACCTCTAGTAATTCCCCCCCACCACGCTATGAGCTTTAAATTTCAGGTAATACAATCACATTTGCAAACTCCAGTCCCAAAGTAAAGACAATAAGCACTTTGCAGCTCCCGAGGCTGTACCTTTTGCTTTGCTATGGATGTGCTGCCTGCCAGGGCCAGGCTTTGCAGACGTAGGACTTGAGGCTGGATTTCTTTTCCTTGGCAGCTGCTCCAGAAGGTTTTCATCCCTGTTTCCACGAGATGGCATCGCTGAGACTGCTAGGAAGGGGAAGCATCCACCGCAGTCTGCAGGGAGGACAGCGATGAAAAATGCTTCTAAAACAGAAAACAAATTGCTGGGGGGAAAAAAATGCCTCTGAGTTCCCCGTTGGGAGGTCCCAGCACACCTGTCCATGGCAGGGAGGAACTGGAGGAGAAATCAGTGTTTTCAAATGCATCGCTCCAGCACAGCTCTATACATCACCTGCCACAGACCGTTCGACACCTGCCTGCTTTCCCCCGGCGTTGGTGGTTCTCAGATCAACTCGAGTTCTCTAGAAGGTTTGCCAAAAGCCATCTGTGGCCCAGTTCAGGGTGACGTTGGGCTGCTTGTCGTTCTGGTAGAACCGCAGAATGGGTCACCCACACCAAACAAAGCATCGTTCCCTGTGTTCCCGCAAGCCCTGTGGGGTCAGGCAGTGATTTGCACGTGGTGGGATCATTGATCTGGTCCCAAAACCCAGATCCACAATGAGTCTTCAAACCCAAGGTTTGGGTGTAGGTAGGTCATGGCTTCATTTGATTTTGACCTGAAACCCCCAGAAATTCAGCATACTTAATTTGGTTTCTTGAACCTCATGCTTTGAGGTGGGTTAAATTTGAATAGTTCTGTTAATTCCGTGTCTGTACAGAGCGTGACGCAAAGCTTCCGAAATGAGGAATGCTGTGGTTGCAGACATTTCTCTTCAGGCCCTGTCTCTTCCTTCTGATCCTGCAGATTACCCAGGGTACCAACAACACTAAAATCAGGCTGAAAATTTGGACCCGCTGTGAGCCATGAGCAAGTTCGAGTTAAATCCGCTGGGTTTTCTATATTTCCTCTTCTGCAGCTACACCGTTAATTACCGCATCACTTGTGCATCGCTCCCAGAGCATCTTTCACAGCTCCCCTGGCACATTTCTATGGAAACGTAGCTGTGGTTTTGTCAAACTTGTTTTTGCTTTTAAGATAGCTGTAGAGGACCAGCTGCAGACTTTGCTCCTGCTCTTCTCTGTCCCTCACCTGACCCCAAGGTTGTCCTCACTCCTGCTGTGCCAGGGACTGGCTTCCACTGGGGACCTGGATGTTCCTGAACAGCGTGGGAGGGATGTTCCCACAGGAGTTCCTGGTCCTGCTCCTTTTAAGGATGGAGGAAAACATGCACGTGATGATGTTCTCCTGCCTGCTTGGAAATATCCAGGAAGGGGCACAAGTCTGCTGTGCTGGCTCGAGGACATGCCTCAAGAGCTGGGAAATGCAGGAGGAAGCTGGAAGGTGAGATTAAACTATTGGTGGGAGAACAGTCTTCTCCCACAGTTGTGCTGTGCCTGGAGGGATCCCCAGGTCCCTTTCCAATTTGTGGCATTCTGAGGGCAGTCACTTCAAACGCTGCAAAGACCTTGGGCGTCAAATCAGTTCCTGCAGATGAAGCTGGTGGCTGCTGGGGGTGTGAAGAGGGGTGAGGAGCCTCAGTGTCCTGTGCCCACGGTTTTGGGGGATGTGGCTGAGTAAGCAGGTACTTGTCCATCTGCTGTCACACCTGGATGTGGGATGGGGACAGTGCTGGGGGAGCAGGAGGCCGTGGCTTCATGCAACAATGTGTCGTTCAGCTTGAGGACCTGCCTGGGGACACTTAGCGCTGCAGAGCATCACATCTTAATTAGGATCATTAAGGGCTCCTGCAACACAAACAGTAATGATGCTTGTGCCTCTGGAGCTCTCCTGAGAAGGACCTTGCATGACGATGATGTCCTTCACAGAACGCACACGCTGTCTGCTCTCAGTGCTGGAGCTTCTCTCAAAAGCCGAGTCACGAGCATGAACAACCTCAGGGTGCCCCAGCAAGCTACTAACCCCACCTCCGAGGAGGAAAAGCCCCTTGGAAATGTCCTCAGAGTGCTGTGGTGAGGTGGAAGCAGCACCCTCACACCTCC
>NW_009732033.1:0-13089 GCF_000703405.1 Apaloderma vittatum | reverse complement strand
CCCCTCACCCCCCCCCCCTTCACCCCCCTGCCCCACCGTACCACCTCCCGCTCCTCCCCACCTTCGGTGCTCCCACCCTTTCCCCCTCCAAGCTCCTGTTGCATTTTGGTCAGCCCTAACCACTCGGCAACCATGACCTTCTGGACTGGCACAAGGTGGAGTGGGAAGAGGCACAGTCCTTGCCCCAGGCTCCAAGTTTGCAATGCGAGCCAAGACACCATCCTGGGTGAAGATCATGAGTTTTGGGGCTTCTTGGGAGTCCTGAGTCATGTCTGGGCTCCAGCACTTGGCTGGAGGGAACATTCCTGTCAGTTTGCAGTTTGGAAAGGGCTGGGGGAACCACCATGTGTGAGGCCAAGAAAGGTGCAGAGAAAAGGCAGCCTTGGCCACTTTTTCCAAAATTCTGGGGAATTATAAAGAATAAAAGGGATACTGCCAGGAGGCATGGAGTGTGCTACTGTTTCTCTTTAAATGACATAAATGTAGGGGGTTAATTTAAGCTTATTTTCATGGAAAAATGGTCCTGATAACTGACATTAGAGGGTTGAGCATGCTAAGGAGAATATCAAAACCCCAGACTGCTGCAAGAGCAGCCACTACTTTAAGCTGAGGGGATCAGACCAGACACCTGCATCGATGGAGAGGTGGGAGCTGGGGAAGGGCTGGGCACTGGGTGACACCCTGAACACAGGTGCCCACCTCTCCTCCTTCCTCCAAATTTCCGTGCGCCCGTCCCCACCATCTGCTCTAAGTGGCACCACACAAACCCCAGCAAAACCAGCCCCTCTCAAGGACAGACACACACACAGAGCTCCACACCTTTCAGGTTGGTTGGTTTGGTTTGGGTTTTGTTTTTTTGTTTTGTTTTGTTTTGTTTGGGTTTGGTTTTTTTCCACTGTGGATGTTGTACCAGTTTTATTGGTAAAATTAACATGAAGCCTCACAAACGCTGGAACATGCTTTTCCTTTTAAAGAATTTCCACTGGACCTTAATGGTGAGCATCCAGTCGTTGACATATAAACTCTTACAAGCTGATGTGCACACATGCGCCCGGGGGAGACGGTGGCAGCGTCCTGGTGTCAGGGATGGTTTCTGCGCGATGCACTGGGAGCCCACGATTCATTTGCCAGCCTTCTGGGCCTTCTGGGCAGACTTGGTGACTTTACCGGCCCCACCGCTTTTCTTCTCCACATTCTTGATGACGCCCACGGCCACAGTCTGCCTCATGTCACGGACAGCGAAGCGGCCTGTGGGGTGGAGAGCAAGGGGATGTGAGGGAAACGTGGCCACCTTGCTTTTCCTAAGGCTGAGCTCTTCTGGGTGGGCAACGGTGGGATCTCCACCCACCACGTGTTATCCCTGTCCTTGTATAAAGGACTATTTATTAAAAATAAACCACATCTACTCTCCGCAAGCTCCCAGCATTGCTAAAGTTCCCAGATATACAACATCACCCAAGCAAAGCGTGGAGCTTCCCATATTCCTTCCAACGAGCAAATCTCCCTCTTTCTTTTCCTGATCAGTTGTGCTTTAGAGCAGAAATGGGGAAGCTGAAAAACTTTTCTGCATGCAGAAACTATCAGGGCTTTGTAACCTTGACGGAAAGGTCCTGTTGCTCCCAGCCCTGCCTTTGGAGTTCCAGCTCAGCAAAGAGCTCATTCCACCTCACCAACCCCCAGTTCATGCATCAGCTTTTCTCCCTCCCCAGTCTAACTGGTGGGGGATCGTGGGAGAGGCTCAGAACGTTTGGTGTGAGCTCTACACCCATAGAGCCCCCTCCACAGGAGACCTCCAAAGAACCATTCCCTTACCAAGGGGCGGGTATTGGGAGAAGCTCTCCACACACATCGGCTTGCCGGGGATCATCTCCACGATGGCCGCGTCACCCGATTTCAGGGACTTGGGGTTGTCCTCCAGCTTCTTGCCGGAACGCCGGTCGATCTTCTCCTTCAGCTCGGCGAACTTGCAGGCGATGTGTGCAGTGTGGCAGTCGATGACGGGTGAGTAGCCGGCGCTGATCTGGCCGGGGTGGTTCAGGATGATCACCTGGGGGGGACAAGCAGTGTCAGGGCAAGGCTGGGAACCAGAGGACGGTGGCAAACCACGAGTGGTGGCACCACCAGCTCTGCTGACCTGAGATGTGAACTGCGCTGCCTCCTGCGGCGGGTCCGACTTGCTGTCCCCGCAGACGTTCCCACGGCGGATGTCCTTGACGGAGACGTTCTTCACGTTGAAGCCAACGTTGTCCCCAGGCAGAGCCTCGCTCAGGGCCTCGTGGTGCATCTCCACGGACTTCACCTCGGTGGTGATGTTCACAGGTGCAAAGGTGACCACCATGCCGGGCCGCAGGATGCCGGTCTCCACCCGTCCCACAGGGACTGTGCCAATCCCTGTGAAGACAAGGACAGAGCAGAGCAAAATTAACTTGCTTGGCTTATTCCTGGGTCATAGCCTGGCTGCAGAAAAAGCAAAATATCTCCAGTGGTTTTCACCACAGACATTTCATTCTTGCCCCAAAAATCTCAGTTTTTATCTGCAAGATCAACACTAGGGTCTTCAGAAATACCGTGATTCCATCCTTTCTACCCAGGGTTTGTAAAAAAGGAGTAACACCATAATCAGAAGGCCCTGAGCAATCCATGTGCCCTGAGAGCTCTTCCTTTGCAGCAGCTGTGGCATCTCCTGCATGGAGGACTGGGCACATCGCAGCATGTGTGCAGCAACACGCTCCACATTCCTGATGGCCACAGCATCAGCAAGGGACAAGACCCAGTTGTGCCAGGGAATAACAGTGGCTAACTCAATGAAAGGGATATTCTACACCTGGTGTCATCAGGAGACTTTGGGAAAAATCACCTTTGGAGCCAGGTGAAGAATGATTAAAAGAAACAACCTTGAAAAGAGGTTGACTGCACCCATCCACTCTTCCACATCCACCCTGCTGCCTCCACCTCCCCTCTTCCCGCAGTGCTTCTGCTCTCTTCGAACTTGCCCCAGGGTAAAACCACACCTCCTTGCCCCAGCTGAGCTAGGAGAGGACACAGACCTTCCCACTGTCATTCATCTCCATTGCAAACAAAAGACTGTGTTAAAAAGCCCGTGAAACCCTACGTTCAATCCCTGCCTGTTTTCTGCAGTGGATGTGTCCTTGGAAGAGTGTGAGAAAGGGCTGGAAAGGGCTGCACCCGCCTAATCTAGGTGAGTCAGCAGGGCTGCCCCTGCTGCCAGCAGGTCAGAGAGCTCACAGAGTATTTATAGCTCAGGAAAGTGTGCCCACCATTGCTCCAGAGGGAAAGGCAGATGCACCGGCTGCTGCACTCCCTACATGGCTGGCACCATGGTCCAGCTCAGCAGACAGAGATGCCGGTGATGGACACCAGCATTTGGGAGGCCCAGGTGGACGATGGCCAAGCTGCCATGCACCAGCCTCACCGGTGGCCCTCCCTGCTGGTCTTGTCCCTCATCTGTGTCGCAGCACATTTTTTGCTGCCTCCAACTTGCCTTGCTAGCCATGAACTCTGGGATACTCAAATTTGCAGGTGTTTTTGGCATCACACATTCCCTGAGGACAGCTCAAACTTGTTGCTCCTCTCCAGTCCCTTGGCACCTTTGGCCACGTTTATGTCCATCCCAGACAGCCCAGTCTCAAGTGGGATGTTTGTCCTAGAGCCACCACCCGTCTCCCCTTCTCAAGTTTGAAAAGTCCAATCCCTCCAGTTTCCTAATACCTGGAAATGTCATTCCCAAATTCCTACGGAATGAAGACTCTGGTTAAAACACAGGGACAAGACTTCTACTCACCTCCAATCTTGTAGACGTCCTGGAGGGGCAGGCGTAAGGGTTTGTCTGTGGGGCGAGTCGGGGGCAGGATGGTGTCCAGAGCCTCCAAGAGGGACACTCCGCTGGCGTTGCCTTCCTTGCGCTCCACCTTCCAGCCTTTGAACCAAGGCATCTGGAAACAGAGCAGCAGCAACATGCACTGAGTGTGTCTGTCCTCAGCATCCAGAGGTGGGCCCAGAGAGATGTCCCACCAGGTTCGTGGAGTCAGTCCAGCCTTTGCCTGGGAGCTGGAGAGCTCTTTCCACTCTACCATCCCTGTAGGCTTATCTGCACCCCTTTGCTCAAACTCCCCCTCATCTTCTAGAAACATGCAAAACATCCTTTAACAGGAGAAAAAGGATGGAACAGGTTAAAATCAGCAAACTCACAAACCCCGTTTCCAACAGCAACCCATGGCCAGCTGCCTGGATCCTGCCCTCCAGCAGCTATGCCTCCAGCACAGGGAGGACAGGGTCTCCAGCCAAATCTGAGCTACGAAGCACCCAACCTTCAGTCCTGGGAACAAAGTTTTTACAAGATGAGCCCCAGATGGACACTTCTTCCCACTTTCTCCTGCTATCACCCCTCCAGTGTTTGGATTTTGGCTGAGGAGAATGCTGGAAACCCAGTGCTTACACTGGGGCTGCTGAGAGGGAAGGATTGTTTCTGCTCGTGTCCTGAATTGAACTAAAACTGGCCAGAAAAGAGGCAGAGAGGTAGGGAAATGTGCTCAGCAGAAGCCATGGTTTAGTTCAGGGGTGATACTGCACATCTGGAATCTGCAGCAATGCCTGGGGGTTGCTGGCAAGAAAAATTCAGTCCTGGGTCTGAAACAACCTTGATATAACAGAGATCAGAGTTTGCAAAGTCATTCTCCCTTCCTCTGCACAGAGAACCTCAGACATTTTTCTACTTAGATGCAAAATGCTACCTGTGTGCCCCAGCTCCATCGCATGGATGTGGCTTTTCCCTTAGGCACCAACACAAGTGGCAGAGGGCACTGGACACGGTGCCAGAATGAGGGGGGGAAGTGGACCCCCAAAGTGCCTCCAGTTTCACAGCCATCCCTGGAGGACAGGGCTGTGCCAAGGCTGGTTTCCTATCCTGCAATCTCTGCCACTTTTGGGAAGGAGCAAGGGAAAGTGCTGGGTCCAGGAAGGGAATTCATCCTGCGTGGAATGTCTTCAGGTCAGCCTCCTTCGGAGGGTCACATCTGACACCATTCGCCTTCCTCAGTAACAGTGACAGCAGGAGCCTTGGGGACACTTTTGCAGAGGGATCCTTCCCCGGGCACTGCAGCTATCGCCGTGCAGCTGGGCTAACAGCTTGGCAAAACGATAAATCCATCCAGCCGATGACGGAGCCGCATGTGATGCGCAGCATGAGTCAGAGCTTCCCTCCAGCCTGCTGTCGCACAGCCCCAAACGCCGGGCGGGCGCCGGCGCCTGCAGCCGCCCTGGCAGCCACCCACCCACGGGCTCTGCTCTCCAGGGTGACGGCCACCCATGTGCCCACAGCTCCCAACCCACTGCCCTTGCATGCCTTGGGAGCATGGAGAAACGGCAGCCTCTGCCCTGTGACGTCTGCCTGTCAAAGCCATCCTTTTCCCTTTTGACGCTTTATCCAGAAAACTTCTGTCGCCTTCTGGGAGCAAATCCACTCTGCAAAAATTTGACATGACCCTAGAGTGAGAAGCATCTGCAGAACCTGGTTTGTGCTGCCTCCTACAGCCACCCAAGAGAAACCTCTCTTACATATTTTGCAGATCTGCTTCCCAAAGAGCAACTCTTATTCCACCATTCCCATGGCAAAGGCAGGATCTCACCAAACCTTGCAGCTGGTGAGGCTAAGCTGCAGGCTCAAGCCCCCACAAATAACAGCCGAGCTCCAACCCTTTTGCACCCCAAGGGCTTTCCACAGAGCAATTGCCTTTCTCTGATTTTACCCAGCCCGTGTGTACCCATCCTCCAGCATTGAGGCTGCAGCCCCAGGCCACCACAGATCGGGTGCTTTTGGGTTGCGCTATCCCACGGGGTGAAAGTCTCCCAAACCACGGGGAATGGCCCAGTTCTGTCGGCTGCAGCAACAAAAAGCTGGCTTCACGTAAAAGTCCATTTGCCAAAAAGCTCTCAAAAGTCAAACTTTGGTGCAAGCGCAGCCCAGACATCATTTTTCTGCAGTTGGCCTCGGGCTGCTGTGCAACGGGGATGTGGGCTGGAGTGTCCCACGCAGAGCTGGCTCCAGCCTGACGTATCCTGGCACCTCCCCTCGCCCGGAGGTGACAGGAGCTGCAGGGACGTCACAGCTCTAATCCCCACTTTCTGATAAGTTCTCTGACAGACAGACAAATCACTTGACTGCCTTGTGCTTTTAGTGAAACCTCACCAGAAATTGCAAGCAGAAAAAAGTTAGAGCTTTTTTGGGGCGAGGAATGGGAGGAGAGAGATCTACATCAGCTCTCCTGCTCGAGCTTTCCTGGATGTGGTGCAATATGGGGAGGAGGAGTCTGTCCCAAGCTGGTGACCTGGCAAAGGCAGGATGGGGACCTCCTGGGGACCTTGCAGCCTTGCCAGCAAATCTCATGCTGATCCAGACCTTCAGCCAGGTTTTCTTCCCAATTCCCCAGCTCAGGCAGCTCCTGGGACCCCACCCTGGAGCCAGCTACCTCCTTAAAGCAGAGAGGGGAGTTCTGTTGGCCTCTGCCTTCTTTCAGGAGGTCCATCACATTGAAAACATGCTCTGAGACCCATCCAGAGGAAGGGAGCCAGCAAGCCCCATCCTGCTCCGTGCCTCCCCTTTGCAGCCTATTAATAGGAGAATTGTTTGGGATCATCTTCCCGGCCCAGCAGCTGCTGACATTTGGATCCTGTCTGATTTGAAGCACCCAGGAACTATGTGCTGGCTTTGGCATGGCCGCAGCTGACCTTTATCCCAGCTCTGCTCCTCAGGGCACAAGAATCTCCCCAGCACCCCCAAAATTCCTTCCTTCCTTCCAAGCTAGCTCCAAGTGAGCTGCCTTTCCCGTGCAAGGCTGTGAGCTGCGTTTTGTGACGGTGTGATCTTGCATCGGAGCGCTATTCTAGCTCAGGCTCGTGATCCCTGACCTCCCTCGGTTGCTGCTGTGCTCATACGCTGCCTCCCTCGTCACAGAGCCCTGACCCATAATCCACAGGTGAAGTCCTAAAACCTCCCTTAAGCATCATATTTCCCATTGGCTTCACGAGAGATTGCTGGGAAGGTTCTGCTCTCAGCAACTTCCTCAAGGTCATCCAGAAGCCAGCAGGAGAGTAGGGACCTTCCTCTGGCCAGAGCTTCCCAGACCATCATTTCTTTAGAAGACTAAAGCTGGGGTAGCTTTTTCTCCAAAAAAACAAAGTCAGAGTAAAAAACTGCTGCTGGCAGCCTGTCTGCCAAGAAGCTCCCATCCTTCTTCAAGCTCTTCCTTCTCCCTTGCTGTCTTATGAAATAATGACAAGCACCCACCCAGAGCACCCTGCCTTTGTATCTCCGTCATACCCGTCACCAATGCACCGAGGGAGGGGCTTGGTAAAGATCAACTGGACAAGGAGCAGCCCCAAATCGATGCTCTAGGAAACGATGGTTTTGGCGCGTGAAAACCTGGTACATCCTTAAGAAAAATTGACCTTTAGAAATGAGATCCCGGCACAGGAACTAGAGGTGTGGCCACCACAGCTTCCTGCAGCACTGATGAGAAAAGGTACCTGATACCCAAGATGTGGGAGCCCGGCTGCACAGTGGGAGCCGCTCCAAGCTTGTGACCAGATCATGTTATTTCCCTCAGAAAACAATGCCCGAGAACACTTCCTGCTGAGAGTGACAATTGCTGTGGATGGCTCTAACGTCACCACGGGCCTGACGAGACGCAAAATTTTCGAATCACATCCCAGAAGCAAAGCCATCATCTCCTGAAGATGCTCATGTTTAGCTCCTGGGCTGTCTGGCCATGGTACAGCAACCAGAATACCCACGAACAGTGCGCCCATTCATCCCGGCTCAGCCTAGGCTGAGCTACGTGACAAACGCGTCTGTGCCGGGAACGTGGGGACATCACGCGCGACAGGCGCGTGGAATATGCCCGTGGTTTTCAGAGCCTGGAGGTCAGCCTGGATGGGGATGGTCTGGGTTGGGGAAAAAGTCTAAGACAGCGCACACTTACGTTGGGAGAGGGCTCCAGCATGTTGTCTCCGTGCCAGCCTGAGATGGGCACAAAGGGAGCTGTGCCTGGGTTGTAGCCGATCTTCTTGATGTAGGCGCTGACCTCCTTGACGATCTCATCGTAGCGTTTCTCGCTGTATGGGGGCTCCGTGGAATCCATCTTGTTGATGCCCACGATGAGCTGCTTCACGCCCAGGGTGTAAGCCAGCAGGGCGTGCTCGCGAGTCTGCCCGTTCTTGGAGATTCCGGCTTCAAACTCGCCGACGCCAGCCGCAACGATCAGGACGGCACAGTCAGCCTGGGAGGAGAAAGCTAATGAATGGCTTCTGTCCTGCCCAGAGAGCACTGCTCCTGGTGACGCCCCTGAGAACTCTGAGGAAGCCCCAGATGAACGCTGCTCAGGGCTTGGACAGACTCTCCCTTAGCTGCTACCCATAACCCTGCTGATCTACCTCAAAACTGACCCATGTTGTTTCAGACTTGCCAGCTGTGCACGGTTTGTGGGTTGGAAACCAGGGTGAGTCCCTCCAGGACTATAACCAGGACCTCACCTTGAGCATCCAGGGATGAGCAGAGAAGGCCTTATCTAAAAGCCTGCTGCAGGCTTGCAAATAACCTCCCTGGGTGAAGGATGAGACTCCAGTCATGGAAACTGTGTTTTCCAGCAGAGGCTGCCTGGATTTGACAGAAAGCCATGCCCAGCCCAACTGGCATCACAATGGGAATCTCTCTGGGCATGCACTGGGGCTCACCCAGCACCTACCAGCCACAGGGAGATGCAGAAATGTCCTGTAGTGTGAGGATGGGAAACCACTCTACCCTGGAAGGGTAAACCATGGAGTTTGGCATTATGATGTGGTTTGTGGGACAAAGACAGCTGTTTCAAGAAAAAGGAAGGAGAAAAGATCCATGGATCTCCTTTAGCCAAGAAAACCTAAGGGATAGTCGGAAGTTTCTTGTATAACTCAGTTGGATGAGGCTAAAATAATGTGGAGATATTCTCACAGAAAGGCTTGCAGCATCCCACCTCCCAAAGAGGCTATGTTCATCCCTGCTTCCTCAAATGAAGTGGAGAAAACCACCTCTCTGTGCCCAAGGAGGCCCTTTCTCCTAGGATCATGGTGTGCTGGGTCCCTTGGTGTCACCCAGCCTCTTGCATGGACCCTGCTCAATGCTCCTCGATGTCTGCAGTCTCAACTACCCACATCCAGAAGGACTCCAACAGCACCTACATGACCCTGGGCTTGTCAGCAAGCCTCAGTCTCCCACCTCCACCAGCCCCCTATCCCCTGGCCACCACTTCTCACCTGAGAGGTCCCAGTGATCATGTTCTTTATGAAGTCCCTGTGACCCGGTGCGTCAATGATGGTGATGTAGTACTTGGTGGTCTCAAACTTCCACAAGGAGATGTCAATGGTAATACCACGCTCGCGCTCGGCCTTCAGCTTGTCCAGCACCCAGGCATATTTGAAGGACCCCTTCCCCATCTGGCCAACACAAAGGCAAGAGCTGGTGAGAAACCCAAGCCCATGGCACTGGTGCCAGCAACCCACTCTCAGGAGAACATCTTGAGCTCACATAGGCCACATTGCAAATATTGAAGGCAAAATTCCCTAACTTCAGTGGCAGATACGGTCTATTCACTACTAAATACAGGTAAAAGGAAATATTGTCCTCAACGGGCTGGAGGAGAGGCTGGAAGAAGTGAATTTGTGAATGGGGCTGGATGGGCAGGAGCTGGAGCCAGTGACCCATGAGGTCTCCTCCATGAAACGTCGTGGTTCTGCACTGCCACTGGGAAATCACGCTGGTACAGAATTATACAGCAGTGGTGAAAAGCTTTTTATTGTTGCATTTTAATCTATTAACTGAACCTGTGAGACAGTTGGTCAGTAAGCAAAGGCGTCGCTGCATGAGTGAGCCCAGAGCTGGCAGGGGTGTAGGAGGGGAATGGGTTAAAAGAAAATGAAATGTGAGATGGTTGCTACGAGCAGAATAGAAATGTGATTGATTTTTGCCACAGAGTGTGTGAATTCACATGAAAAGCTACTTGTGAGCTGCAGCCAGACCAACTGTTGTTGCCAAATGGCCAAAATCTCAGCCAACATTGTAATGCATAAAACCATGCTGGGTGAGATTAGCTGCAGTAAATCTCTCTCTGTCCTGTGATAAAGCACATTCCGTGGTAAAACCACAATGTCACTCCTGCACCGCTTTCTCCATTGGGTTGGTGTCCTTTGAGGTCATGCCATCAGGGATTGCCGCACTTCCCCTCCTCCACCTCCTCCAGGCACAGAGGTGGTGCTCCCAGTCTGAGCTGGGATCCTGCCAATGTGGACATTGGGCAGGACAGGACCAGCCCATGCGCTGGGGCAGGGTGGGGAGCCTGGCTTGAGCAGAGGGTTAACAGGCATCAGCTCTTGGCCTCAGATGCAAGGGTGTTGTGGGTTTTTTTCAAGATGGAAAATGGAATTTAGGTCATTTGTGCATGATTTAATGGGCTGTGCAAGGTCAGAGATGTGACACCCTGCTCCCGTGCATCCATCCATCCATCCATCCATCCATCCATTCATCCATCCCGGTGCTCTCTGCAGCAGAGGCTTCTACTGGAGCATCAATGTGTAAAATTCATTCCAATCAATTATAAATCACTGGTCCAGAGGGAAGCGCTTCCTGATCCTCAATCCTCTCCAAGCAGGTGAAGGCAGCACCGCGTCCCAACCAATCCTGCCCACGCTGTGCCGGATGGCTGTTCTGCCCTGGCTCCCACACTCCAGCCCAAGGAATTAACGGTGCCAGCTCGTTTATGTAACAGCTGAGGGCTGCAATGACTTTGCAGCTCGCTCTCGAGGATTACTGGCAAAATCCTAAAGGCAGGGGCAAGGCTCCCCCTTCTCGGAAGGGATGCCAGGTTGGGAGCATGATGCCCCATCCCCATCCCCAGTCGGGAGTTCTTGCACCTGCAGAAAGGACAGTCGGGTGGTGGAAAAATCCAGACTCAAATCTCTGTTCCTAAACATCCTCCTGGCATCAGATTTAGCGAGCTGGAGCTTGGAGGTTAACTCTTTCCAGTACGTACATCAAACCCTTCTCTTACTCAAGGAAAAGGGTCGTTGGAGATGGAAATGGCAGAGGTACACCAAGGAATTTTGTGCAAGGCACTAATAATGAGTAATTCTCAAGCAGGAGCTCAATCAGCACATCTCACTGCCTTTGACCCATCGGAGGCCTGTCCTTTCACTTCTGGATGGGGAAACTGAGGCACAGAGCAGACCCCCTGCTCTCCCATGGGACCCGAGCAGAAATCAGCACCTTATCACAGGCAACCATGCCCATGGGCACAAACAGCCTGTCATCTCGTGTGGAACCCCCCCAGAACTCAGCATTGTATGCAACGCAAAAACAAATGAGATCCTTTATTTGGCGGTTTCCCTCCTTTCACAGGGTATATTCAGTTACCCAGAGCTGTTGTTGGGAAAAAAAAATAGGGTATGATCTAGCTTTGCACAATACCTTCCCTGTTCAGTGCCAAAAACAGCCTGATTTTCCCTGATCGAAGGGACAGCTTTCTATTTGGAGACCACAAATACTGATTATTTGAAAAAAAAAACCTCAAACCAGACGAACAACTCTTCTGGGGGAGATACTGTTACCTCCGCCCCTGAGTCAAAAAGGAAAAGTAATCCTTTCCCTTAAAAAAAATAAAAAATAAAAAATTTAAAAATTAGACCCTGGTTTTGGGGGTTTTTTTGGGTGCACGCAGGCCTCCATTTCCTGCGAATGCCACCTAATGGAAGAAAAAACCCTTCTCCAGCCCTGCATCAGAAAATGGAGTCTGTAAGCTCAGTCAATAGGCTATTAATAGCAGCCTCCAGTCCCCGCGTCTTCTGGCAAGTCAGTGAAAGTGGCTGTTCAATTAAAATAGCCGCAATCGCATCCATGATAACCTAATCACGCCAAATCCGGAGGCAAAAGGAGGGGGAGAAATCTGCGGAGGGGATGACAGCGATGATTTTAGAACAAGGGGGAGAGGGGATGTTTCGCGCGAAGGAAGGAGCTGGAAAAAAGGGAAGCAGGAAGGTGGGAGGTTTAGCTGGGATGCTATCGGCAAATTCAAAGGGTTAAGACAGGGAGCAAAATGTCTAATCAAGAGTGGCAGTTCTGTAAACTTTTTTTTTTTTCCTCCATTGAAATGTGGGATCTTGTCCAGAAAATAAAGAAAAGAGAGGGACATCTGCATTAAAGATTCCTGGAAGGATGATGACAAGTCATCTTCTGACACCTGCCCTATCAATAACCCAATCGGGCTTCTCTCAGCTCACCCACCTCTCTAGAATTTACCGTCATTAATTTCTGAGAGCTTCCAATTCACACTTTTCTGCCCAAGACTATTTCTTCCTCTTTAATCTCTGCGTTTCCCACATTATAGGCATTGGGTGGTGCTTTCCTGTGTGATACGCACGTACTGTTAAATCGCTATAAATGCCACCCTTATAGGAGTTAAACAAAAGGATTTAAGTTAAATGCTCAGGCTTCATGCCAGCTTTTCTGTATTTAAGGCTGGCAGTCGAGGTGCGTATCAGACCACCCGCCTGAGAGAAATGGGAATGGGTTTTTTGGTAACAAACTGGATCAAACGAGTGGTCCAGCTGATGCTGCTCCTCGCCCCCAGCAGGCACTGGTGCTTCAGAGTTGAAATTCAGAGAGTCCTGCACTAGGCAGCGAAGGATTATCTGTGTTTTCCTCCTCATGCACAATATTTAAGGTGGTATTTCATGCCCTGAAGCACCACGGGTTTGTAGCTCTTCCAGGATCCTCATGATTACCGGCTGGTCCCCTAACCCATCTTGCAGACCTCGTGCCCCTGCCCTCATTCCCAGTCCCCCAGCTCCAGAGGAGAGGGTGGTGACCACCCAAATGGCCTAATTTTCCCAAGGCCAGAGAAGTCAGGAAGACCCAGGAGTACAGAGAGGAAAAAAATAGATGGGAACAAAGGGAGAAAAGAGAAGGGATGGGAAGCACAACACCAGGAAAAGGGGAATATTGCCTGTGGGGCATCAGTGTGGAGCATCCCTGCTGGTGGGAGCCTGGGG
>NW_009732032.1:0-4451 GCF_000703405.1 Apaloderma vittatum | reverse complement strand
AGAGCCTTTCTACCCTCCAGCAGATCGACACGCCCTCCCAGCTTGGCGTCATCTGCAAGCTTGCTGAGGGAATTCACATCCTCTCCCTTCCACTCCTCAAATTCTCCTCCTACACCAGGCCAAAGCTGAATGGCAGTGACTGGTGGTGAACTATTCTGCCCTTTACATCTTTCCATCTAGATCACTTTAGAGCCATATCACAGAATAGAAGCAGTAGCTGCATCCATAAGGTCATGGAAGATGGCATAAATGTGTGGAGTAATGTCTCTTGGTCTTCTGTGGCCAGAGACAGCAGTGAAATGGTCAGCAAGAAGCAGTTCCAAGCACACAGGTGTACAGAGTCTGGCTGTGACACCAGCTTCTTTTTTTAGTAGGTGTTAGTGCAGTACCTGTCTACACAAGAAACTTGGTAAGAGAGAGAAGCTTCATCCCTGAAGAAGTTTAGAAATCAACAAAGAGACTACCATTTGAAAAACAGTTAAGTCTACATCTACATTCACCTTCCTGGGCAAGGAAGCTTCTGTCCCATAAAACTTAAATACAGTAGTAGTGTCAGTGTCAGACAGAAAAAAGATCATCCTGTCGCAGCACTAGTTGCTGTCAGAGATGCGAACACAACAGACATATATTCCTGGTCTGATCTTCTACACACATCTTTTATGATCATATTTCTACATATTTAGGGCATTCATCCACACATGTTTTATGTTAAAATTACAAATTCTATCTGGTAATAAGTCATATGCAAACATCAGTCTTTTGAGTTACATTTAAAGAACGCTAAAGGTCTGTCTGAAGCTGTACCTTAGGAGGTTCAGCTCATGACCAATTTTCTCAAGAAGGGTTTGACTACAGCTCAGTTAACATTTGCTGGTCTACAGCATCCTACTTAGTTTTTTACAAGTTGCAGCGTATGCTCTGAATGACCCGTGGACAGCAGAAAAGAAGGGAGAGGATGGTCTTACAGCTTGTAACACAAGGCTGCCCTGGGAAACCGTACTCCACTCTTCCATCAGGAGGGCTTCAGCCTGACATAATGCAAGTCACTTAAACTAAATAGGTATCATATGTTCTCTTCATTTAGACATTGCATTCAGATTTGAGCATGAACTTACAATGAAGGTATAAAAATATGAACTCAAGTCCTTCTTAAGTTCTCCAAAACTTCACGTCCTATGTATCTAAACATTGAGCAAGAGAATCACAGACTACCTCTGTTTATCCTTCTGTATGTCTCTGCTTCCTGTCTTCAAAGTCAGCATCATACCTCTCATGCACAGAGGGGTTGAAAAAAACCGCATCTTTGACATTAGCGACACAGTAAGAATCGTTATTTTAAAAAAATTATTCACAACTAAAGTTCTATGACTTGCTACAAATTAATGGTCACATACTGAACAAAGAAAATAATGAACTGCACATTTAACACGGTAGAGGTTTTGATTTTTCTTTTAAACATATTGCATAGAGACTATATCTTTCAATTCTTCACTATAATCATGCCTATAGCCTCCATTCACTACAGATGGCACTGAAGGAGACAGGAATTCATCCCTCAACAATTCTCTTACTACCCACTTTCCCACTTTGCAAGTTCCCTGACTGACACAATCATGGAGACAAATACAGGAGTAGAAATTCTGATGCAACTAAGCCCATCTAACAGATCATCACTGCTAAAGTGGGTGATGCTGCTTGCTTTCACCCCAGTTCTCCCCTTGAGTCAGCTCTAGCACTTATCTGAGCTTGTAATGAGCCAATACAGCTCATTAGGGTGAAATGCAATCCCAGCAAAAGAAAACAATCAGAATACTGAAAACCACAACAATATGCTGGTTTAATGAGCCAAATCAGCTCACCAGGGCACCAATAAAAGGGCCAGAAATACTGGAAGCAAGAAAAATAGCATTGTACTGTGTTTTTAAATGGCAGGGAAACAAAGCTACAAACACTCTGTGACAGCTCCGATCATGCTTCTGCCTGTTCTGAAAAGGAAACTGGAATCAACAGCTTCAACTTATGTGATAGGCACCCAGAAGACGTTAGGGTGAACAAAACTCATGGTTAATGAAATCATGTCTGCCTTTCTTCCAGAAATGATCTTTTCATTATAGTACTGGAATAAAACAGGTAGCTTCAAGAATGAGCCCACTGTCACCCTCAGATCAGAGTAAAATAACCCTCATTTCTACAGGAAGCATGAGACTCAGTTCTCAACTAGCCGTACTGCTTTTATAGTTTTGTTATCTCCCAGTTTTTATAAAGCCAATAAAAGGTGATGTGAACAATTCCTTGGCACTCAGATAGGTATCTTTTTGCTGTTGTTGTTCCCCTTTGTGGTTGTTTTGTCCTCTTACTTTCTACCTTTTTTCACTTCCACATTCTCAGGCTGAAATGCTCTAAGATGCACTTACTTTGTGTTGTTATCAATGAGCAAAAAAGCTAATATAACTTCTTGCAGAGTGCAGGATGAGGGAGCGATGCAGTCATAGTAAAGATAAAGAGGTTATCTGGCAGATCATTAGGAACAGATCACCAAAGGAATCTTGTCCCCTAGTCCCCTGTGCTCACCAACTTCTTCACGTACCTCTAGTCCCCACACATTTCTAACTTTCCTGAAGAGGCTTTGCAGTGCTAGAAACTCACTCCGTTAGATTCAGGGGGCAGACAGAAAAACCTGTGACACAGTATGCGCCTCGCAGCTGAACAGGAAGTGAGTTCAGCCGTAAGACTTCATACCCAGTGCTCAGTAACAGGTCAGGACTGTATGGAAGAGAACACACACTACTGTAATTCACTGTAAAGCTGCCTCCCCATCCAAGAAGTCTCCCTTTCTGGGAGAGCAGCATCTTCCCCGAAGCGTTCCACAGGTCTTCTTTAACAGCCTCTATCTTGCACACAACTTTTAATCAGTGAAGAAGTTAGGAGAGAATGATTAAGAAAAAAAAATAATCTATCACAGTTCTGTATGTCAGCTTGTGCGCTTTTTCCTCAAATAAAACCGCAAAAAATAAGACTACAAGAAAGGCTAGGTTAAAGAACTCTGTGCTGCTGTACATCAATAAAAGATTTCTCACTTAAAAAGCACGACCAAGCCACACTCTTTGGTGAGGCTTTTCCTTTGGTCTGCATACCGAAAAAAACTACAGAGCTTTAAACATATCTTACCATTTTCACTGAAAATAACAAATCCTTGAAACCCAGTGGTAAAGCTCATGTCTCATGCAGATGGTACAGGGCAGCCCATACACAAGGCAAGTATATTCTATGACCAGTCATTTTGCTAGTAAAGCAGCTAAAGGTCTGTTAGAACAAAAAACGTATCAGCAATGCTAGTAGCTCCCATGAGACTCAATACCACAAACCCCATGAAACTGGTACTCTGCCCTTCCAGCACCATTTTAAAAATTCCTTATTTATAAGGAGAAAGCAACATTAAAAAGATAAGTTAATACTGCAAAATATAACACTGTTATCATTGTAATTTGTTACAAACTTAGTGTACTTGAACACATGCTATCTCTCCTCTCTGCTCCCTGAAAGAGTTCTACCCCATTAATTACATAGAATATATGACTTAAAGAACAAGTATGGTTACATAGAAATCATTACAGCTATGTGATTTATTGAGGAAACTCTAGGTATAAACTGAATGGAGCAAATGACGCAAACTCCCTCCTCCCATCCAAACAATTTATCACCAACCACCATGCATAGTGGGAAACTTGATTAAAAAAAGTAAAAATCTTTTCCACTGAAGTCTACTATGATGAATTCCTTGGCTGCCAGATAGTTAACAAGAGGCACATCCCAACCTTTTTTTTAAGTATCTGGATAGCAACAGGGCAATGCAACAATGAACATCACTCACAATGTAAATTAAATTAAAGCTGGACTTAAAGCACGCTAACCTGAGATGTTCAATATTAGTGAATCTTAATTTCCATGTTGATAGGTACTGTAAACCGTTAGGCCTCCAAAACAAGAGCTTTAAGGAACTGTAGTGTTACAGGGGTAGAAGTAATAGAAATGGCCAGCCTCTTATCCATGGAGCCTTTGACTTCATCCAGTAAGTGACTCAGATCTCACCAAAAGCCCACGGAAAGGGCCATGCACTTTGAATCTCCAACCACGTATTGCTCACGGAGGTAACGAAAAAAGAAAACAAAGCGCCATGCAACTGCAGTTTGTATTTTCACACCGACTCCTGTCACCCTTTCCTGCCGGCGCGGGCATTGCGCCACCGGGATGAGTTACCCAGGGGCCACAGCTCAGAGGCGCGGGATGCCTCCACCCAAACACACGGTTGAAAAAAAATAGCAATAATAATTCCTCCGCAGCACTGCTCTTCGTTTCAACACAAAACCATGGGGAGTTTTGAACACTTTTTTGGGGTTTTTTTGTTTTTTTGGTTTTTTTCCCTTGAAAAAAAGCGGCAGTGAAGAAGCCAA
>NW_009732031.1:0-489 GCF_000703405.1 Apaloderma vittatum | reverse complement strand
AAACTGGTGATTTTGGCGGTGACACTGGTGATATCTGGGGTGAAACTGGTGGTTTTTTGGGTGAAACTGGTGCTTTTTGGGGTGAAACTGGTGATTTTCGGGGTAAAATTGGTGATTTTTGGGGTGAAACCGCTGATTTTTTGGGTGAAATTAGTGATTTTTGGGGTAAAATTGGTGATTTTTGGGGCAAAATTGGTGATTTTGGGGGTGAAATTGGTGATTTTGGGGTGAAACTGGTGTTTTTGGGGGCGAAACTGGTGATTTTGGGGGCAAAACCAGTGATTTTGGGGTGAAAACGGTGGTTTTGGGGTGAAACTGGTCATTTTTGGGGTGAAACTCGTGGTTTTTGTGATGAAATTGGTGTTTTTGGGGTGAAAATGGTGATTTTTGGGGTTAAATCGGTGTTTTTTGGGGCGAAATTGGTGGGTTTTGGGGTGAAAATGGTGATTTTTGGGGCAAAACTGGTGATTTTTGGGGTGAAACTGGTGA
>NW_009732030.1:0-1349 GCF_000703405.1 Apaloderma vittatum | reverse complement strand
GAGAGAGCTGTGCCCCTCAGGGCCAGCAGAGACACTGACCTAGCCCAATCTGTTTTTTTTTTTTCTTTTTCCTCTTTCCTATTATTTTTTTCTATTATTTTATTTTGCCAGCTCCAATTTAGCCCAGGATCTTTTAACTGCTGCCAGCGGTGGAGCACAGATCGGGATTAGGTAAATAAAAAGAACAACTCATTTTGTTTGGTTTTCGTTTTGCCAAGCCTCAGGGGTTGGGGATACCGATTTAAACACCTTCTTTTCTCTCCTTTCTTTCTTTCTTATCTTCCCACCATCTCCTTCCACCATTCCCTGGATGGTGCAGAAGAAATGGGCAAATATCGGTTCACGTGAGGAGGACTGTTCTCCTTAGGGTGGGCAGAGGGCAAGGGAAAGCCTTCACATGGGGTTCGGATACTCTGATGCTATTTAAAGACTTGTCTTCCCTTTTCAAAGTTGTTTATCCCCCCTTGCGGAGGAGCTGTGTGTTTAACCGAAGCTAAAAATGACACATACAGGCTGCAAAACAGAAGCCTGAATGTCCTTTATGGACTTAAATGTACAGCCTCTCTTCTCTCTAGTCTCTCATTACCTTTAATTTTCTTCCATTTTCTTTAATTTTCTCCTCTTTCTTTCCTTTTCTTACTTTTTTTTTCCCTCTCATTTCTGTTCTTTCTTTCTTTCTTTCCTAATCCATGTCTAATGTTTTAGGGTCCAAGAAGCCTTTTCTGTTTCTTTCCAAGGCCATAACAGAAATGAATCTGATGTTTATATCTGTCTGAAGGGATCGAAACAAGTTCAGGGTAGGGAGAGACTGAGTTTTTCTCGAGGCCATGCCTATAAAGTGTCAGTGCAAAGCCAAGGATTAGGGTATAGTTGTTATAGTTGGCTTTTGGGAGGGAAACTATTAAAAAAAAATCGAGAATTTTGGGGATTATGGTAGCGCTGCGGGAATTGTCCGAACAAACGCGAGAAGGGCAGGAGGGTGAGAGCTGTGTGCCGGACAGGTGCACAGTAAATCCAGTTTACTAAGTCTGAAGCCAAATAAGTAAAAGGGACAAGCCTTAAACCAGTGCAGAGCCGGGGACCCTCCGGCGGTAGTACCGGGAGCCCGGCGCAGGGGTGGCCGGGGATGAAGGCGCCTTCTCGGCCAGGCCTGGGGATGCGGCTCGGTGCGCTGCGTGCCCCGCGGGGCTGTCGTCAAAAAGGTTTCGCCCCCATCCGTGGTTGTGAGCGTTGTGACCGTGGGAAGCGAGGAGTACGGTGGGAAAAAATCCCCCCGCGGCCTCCGGGAGGGAGGCAAGACGATTTATTCGTGCGCAGGGGAAGAACCGGGAGTTTCTCTCGGCAGAGAG
>NW_009732029.1:0-4210 GCF_000703405.1 Apaloderma vittatum | reverse complement strand
CTGAGTCTGACTGTGCACAGTTGCTTTTACACTTATGAAAACAGTTGGAAGGATGAGTGAGGTCCTGTCAACATCTCTGCTAAAGCAGTCTGCACACAGCATGGGTACCAGCTCTCCTTCTCAGTGCTGAGAGAAAATAGCTGCATGCACTGTGATTAAAGTCAGTAGCATAAAAGCAATTCTATGTGGTTGCCTTCAGTAAAAAACTCCATAATACTGAAAACATTTAGAGGTTATTTTGGCCATACAGAGTTTTATCGTTATGTTAACAACTCCTGTAATTGTGTTAGCAGGAATATGAAACTACAAGATATCATGGGATGATATCTACTGCATAAAATTTAAAGGAATTACATAATAACTAATCAGCTAGAAAAGCAGATGGTTACAGAAATACACAAAATCTAAAGGTATAGCATATGTAAAATCAAGTACCCATATAATGTTTCAACACATATTGCCTGGTTAAATGCAGACTAGGAAAAAAAACACGAAATAAGTTACAAAATTAAAAATATCAAATGATAAAATTTGATTTCCACATGTGAAAGTAAGAGTAAAATATTTCAAAATCAGCTCTAGAATGAGAAATATAGCAGAGAACTGCAGTTTTATTCAGAGACCACAATTGTAATGATTCTATCAAACCTGGTGCAAACTGGTGGCTTGCAAACATGTGAGTCCTTACTTTATAAATTTGCTCCTTGTGATAGAATACACATGGTATTTGTTAATCAAATTTTATGATGTAAACATTTATTGTTTGTTGAATCAAAGTTATGAAATGTGTTTTAAAATTGCCAAGCTGCAGTGTCCTGGCGGAGGGAGGGAGCAATTGAACTTCAAACACAGACACCCGCAGGGCGTACGGACCCTCCGCCACGGCGCCGAGGCGCTCCGAGTACGCCCCCACCCCGGAGAGGGGGGAGCGTCGTTTTGCGGCGTGTGCTCGCCCGGCCAAGGACACGGGGATACATTGTAGAGCCACACTCAGGCGGGAACTGTGAAGGTCACGAAGGACAACTCAGAGGAAAGTTACCAGCCTCCATCCCCCACCACCGGGAGGGCATGAAACGACACCCTAGCAACAGCCGGCGCATGCGCATTTCGAGCTACACGTCGCTAAAAAGGGGCTGTCGGGGGCGGAAAGTGCGCGCCGTGCGGTGGAACAGGGGGTCACGCGTTAGGCCAGGGCTGCTTTGCTTGCTCAGCCACCTTCTAATTCGAATAAATGTTATTAGCCACTTAAATTCTTGATTGGCTCTTGGGTTTTATTCCTGCCATTCATAACACTCCTAAGCTGCCGGATTGCAGAAAAAAGCAAGGAGAATGAAAAAAAGTAATTTCTAAAAAAAAGCATCTCAATGTTAAGAAAAGGCATTGATATTGGTGGTACTTGAAATTCCGGTAGAGTTAATGGTACAGAAGTTCATGGTCAAAATTAATTTTTTTTTAAATGATGAAGAAGTCATTAGTCTTGGTCTTTAGAACTGTTTGTGATATGGACCAAAGAAAGTGAGGCACAGCTTTGAAATATCATTTCATAGATGTAATATTTATTTTGGCTCAACATTTCCAGGGCATAAACACATACTTACAGCTGTGCTTGTGTCAGCTTGCACAGAGGAAGCAGATTTCTAAGAACTTGTTTAATCATCAAAAACAATATCCGTGGCACTCTTTATATATATCTTTAAGATTTGTTTCCATTCAGGTATCTTATCATAAAACCGAAGAGATGCATTACACATACAGATCTGTTAACTATTAAATCCTACTGCCAGCAGAGCATGACTTTTCTCCACTGTTGGGGTGCTCAGAAGAGACCCTGCCCCTGGACCCCTCCACCAACTGCATATGGATATTACTGACGTTACTACATAACCCTGCAGGGAGTTAGAGAAAGACCAAGGGAGAGAAACAAATCAGGAGGCGGAGGAGAGACCCCAGGAAGAAACAGAATATATAAATAGTTTCTGCTTCGGATGAGCACACATCTCGGGGAACCAGAATTTCCTTGTGATGACTCTACCCATTGCTGGGTTAAACTCAGAGGAACAAGAATTGACTTTCAGAAAAATAAAAATGATGGAAAGTGCTTGGTTCTTGTTGGGAATAGAATATTTTAATTGCCTGCTGAAATTTGTTAAAGGTCTAGCAGTACCACTTAACTCTTGGACACACCCTGGAGTTTGAGGCATTACCTCAGCTCTAAAACATGTCATGTTGCAGTTGTGAGCATATGCACTGGGGAGAGAAATATTAGAAGTGAATGTGTCCCCAGGGAAAGTGATCCTTCTAGATATTGGAGGAGGCCACAAAACAGCATGAGTCTGGTTTTACAGGTGCCTCTTAGAGGAAAAAAAAATACAGGCAGAATTTCCCACTGGAAAAATATCTGTTCTGCAGTTTTTCACTTCAAGTAACACATCTCCAAGGAAGACAGGGAATAGGCTACCAGTTCAGAGGGAGAATTAACACTTAATCAAATAGTTAAAACTCTGGTCCCAACATAACAAGTTAGACCTCCACTCAATATAACTACCGAGATATAAGCCAGCCCTTTAGAAAACATTTCCAAAGGAAGTCAGTCAGAGAGATTACCCAAGAAATTTTGCAAGGTCATGTGAAGTAATTTACTCATATGCAAAATACTACACGATACTTTAAATGCCTGTGAGGGTGGAGGATCTTAATTTCGCTTTTCAAGTGAATGCACTTTCAGCCCCATGGCAGCCTCAACCAGCTATTCACAGCTGACTCAGCTGAAGATTGTGCTAACTCTTCGTACACTAATTTTTCTGGTGCTAAGAGGCTCTCTAGGACATTAATCTGCCTGATGCAACCAAGTTTATGGCATGTGATGGGACCACAGTTAGCAGTGATATGTCTGGATGAAGAATTGTAGTGTTAAAAACATGGTTTTAATGACAACTTAGGAGTGTGATTTAAACTTAGGAAAAAATTATTAATGAATAATTATTAATTAATCTGACAGATGTAATATTTATCCCCTGTGTAACTCAGGACACCCAATCCAAAAAGCAGAGTGCCATGGTAGTTTTAGTGAAGAGTTTATTCCATTGATATAGGGCATGAAAGCAGAAGGAATATAGGGAATTTAAAAAGCAGAAAAGTAAGGATTGAGGCCAGCAGAGTTAGAGTGGGAACAAGACTTTGACATGATAAAGCCAAAGATAACTAAGGAAGATTAGTTATGGTCCTCAGAGCAAGTGATTACTGTTTATGGTGCTCTGGTAATACATCTTCAAAAGACATTTCTTATTCAGGATGGCTTTTGTATTGAAGGATGTGCTAAAAAGGACCCACTTACATTTGTACACCTCTGGCCTCACACAAACACATCTCAGACATGTTCTTCTGCAAAATCTGGAATATGCTACACAGAACTAACCTTTATGCAGGTATGAAAAAAATGTTTGCCTGGACCTGGGAACCATACCTGACTAAGATCATAAAAGGGAAAGGAATACATGAGCTGAATTTTCTGGAATTAAAGGCCCAAGTGTTATGGGCAGAGTAGCGTTGTACACACACTGGAAGACTGCACCATGATAAAATTCTTGGGGGAAATTTAAATAATAGAACTAATTATTCTTAAGTTAAATGTTATACTTTATAACCTACTCTTATTTTAGAAACATTTAATAGTACTAAATTACCTAAATGGCTAGGGATGGCTATGCTTAGCAGTTTACTAATTGCCAACAGAGCCATTCCAAAAATGGAAACCTCAAATGAGCACACCCCAGTTCTGGCCCACTTGTTAAGAGTGTACTACTCTGAAAAAGTTCAGTTTTGAATATGTGAGGACTGGCTACATTTGATATTGTTCCCAGTTTGGATACAAGAGATGACCTCCAAGACACTCAAACTGGTGTAAAAAGCATACTATAAATTTAGGGAGATGAGGAAGCCACCCACTTGAGCCTTCTCTGTTGCTGCTTCACAGAATCACAGAATGTCAAGGGTTGAAAGGGATCTCAAAAGATCTAGTCCAGCGCCCATGCTAGAGCAGGATCACCTACAGCAGGTCACACAGGAATGTGTCCAGGCGAGTTTGAATGTCTCCAGAGAAGGAGACTTCACACCCTCCCTGGGCAGCCTGGGCCAGGGCTCTGACACCCTCACAGGGAAAAAGTTTTTTCTAATAATTCTATGAAACCTCCTGTGCTCCAGCTTGTACCCA
>NW_009732028.1:0-1744 GCF_000703405.1 Apaloderma vittatum | reverse complement strand
AGTTCACCTTAGCCCTTTTTTTCGGAAAAATATGACCTAGTGCAGGTAACAGGACCCAGTTGCTCGGGGATGGAGACAGCGCTTATCTCACTGTGGTGGTGCTGTACAGCTTTTTGTTAATACAATTTACCCTTTGCTTTTTCAATAGGGAAGAGAACAGGTTAAAAACGGAAGATTAGAAAAAGGCTGAAATACACTAAATCATTCCAGCTACTTGCATTCACAATTGCCTTTAGTCTTTCGCCATTAGGAATGAGTTAGGCAATTAAAGACATATACTACTCTTAAAAATGAGTTAAGGGAAACACATCGTGGCACAGAGCCCCTTCTAAAACCTCTCTGACCCCAGCAGGGAGGAAACACAAGGCAGGATGCCACAAAGACACCAATTCCAGAGTGAGAAAGGAAGGACACATAAAGAAACAAAGATGGGCAACACGACACGGGTGGGTCGAGCTTCACATTGAAGCTGAGAAATCCCTTTTCCAGCCTGAATCCACCAGCCGTTCGGAGGGAACAGGAAGGAAGGCAGTAGCTCAGTGCTAAGACCACGGCTTTCACCCCCAAAACCTCTTCTCTGCACACCAAAGCTATGATGGCACCTTAGCTTGGAAACGGGTGGAGTTCAAATAAAAACCTTTTTATTCAGTATCTATGATGTGTTTGCAGGGGAAGCCCATGAGACCGAGGGAGGAGAATTCACACGTTCTGCCTTTCCTGGCAGATGGCTGACCTCCAGGGCAGCTTCTCATCGCCTTGTCTGCAATCGCAGCAGCTTGATCAGATTTGCAACACCATTAGATTAATCCCTGGAAAGTGGTCTCAACAAAACTTGGATGAAAGCTGGTGTCCTCATCCATCAGCACTTTAAATCTCTGTAACCTCGCAAGGCTGGAAGGGCACCCATCCCTCAGCATTGCCTCAGACTGGGATTTTCTCACTGCTGGAACACGTAATTTTGAAAGAATTCTTGGTATGGCACCTACAAGCCTGATCTTTCCAATTGAAGCTTGGCCATTTGGCAATCTTACTGCATTTATAACAGAATATATCATATCCAGAAATTCTGTATTTATTAACTTTTTTTTTTCTACCTGTGTAGAAGTCCATGTGCTCCACTCACTCACTTTTTCTTACCCAAAGATGTAATCATCTGCATACTGGTTACAGCTTCATAAAGCTGCTACGCTAAGGATTTTCAGCACAAAGGAATTCTGCACTAGAGAATACCGGTAGACTGGAGTCTGCTAGCAAGAATTTCCACCACCATTTAAAAACAGGAAAATAAGATTTACTTTGGACTCAACAAGAAAAACATCAACAATGAAGCCCGAAATGAAGGGCTGTCAGCCACGCTGTGCTTGGTGAGCATCCCGAAGAGCGCAGGACACCCGAGGACCATCATCCCAGGGCTGGTCAGTCAAAACTCAGATGCTTGTTGTAGAAACCCTCCATCCACTGCAGACTGGTGGGACCCTCCGCAAGAGTTTTGTGGATGTTTGCCTCCAAGACGCTGTTACTCCCCCTTAAGTTAAGTCCAGGGGCTGCAGATGCTCGGCATGTGGGGTCAGGCTCAGATGGGAGCTGCACACCCTTGACCAGACCCAGCACTGACGTGAGTCTGAACAGGAGAGGAACTGTAGAAGGTTCTATTATTACTATTATTAGTAGTATTATTATTGCTATTAGTGTTAGTGTTTCTATTATTACAATTATGAATAGAATAGAATAGAATAGAATAGAA